>NC_136495.1:70550550-70648050 GCF_053919585.1 Euprymna scolopes | reverse complement strand
TGGATATATTTTTTCGTGTTTTTATTCATGTAACATGTTCATTCAGGTCGAAAAACATACAGTGTTTACCGATGTATTGGTAAATTCAAAATGGCGCCCGACTTTCTCTTTAACACAGTAAGTTTGAGAAAGGTGTTATAAATAATAAACTAGACAAAATACTATTAAAAACCCACCGAATATATGTCAACCTATGTCACGGTAACATATATTGAGCGAGTTTCTAACAGTATTTTGTCTAGTTTTATATTTATAGCACCTTTTCCCAAACTTACCGTGTTAAAGGGAGTCGTGTGCCATTTTGAATTTTCCAATACATCGGTAAACACAGTATGTTTTTGAGCTAAATAAACATGTTACATTAAATAAAAACACTGAAAACATACCCAGTTTGGTAGAAAAGTAACTTATCTTGCCTTTGATAACATTTATTTGTTATATATTTGTTTTTTGACAACTTTTTCGAATCTATGTGTACAGTAATACAAACCCATCTTCCGCAAGGAGAATAACATAATATCAGAATGTATATATATATATATATATATATATATATATATATATATATATATATATATATATATATACAGTAAAATAAGGTCAGAATATATATATATATATATATATTTATATATATATATATGGTTATCAAATAAGATCTTTGACTTACTTGCAGTTTCACCAAATACTTTTGTATGCAAAATCCGATCCCGCATTTTGCTAATTCCTCCCCTTTGATGAGAAAGAAAGTATTTCTTCGAAACTCAGCGGATTAAGGACTATTCACTTATCAAGTGTTTCCTTTTCAGATTAAATATGTTTTTAACTCTTTTTCAAAGTGTTTTTTAACATATATATGGGCGAATGGTGGACTTATAGAGGTACAGGATACCTTCAGGGGTTAGTAGCGTTCTAGCACGGTAGAGAGAACCTACCTTTTTAGCAGCGGTCCTAGCAATGCTCTCAGTGTAATTGTTCCAACTCATATTTTCTGTAAACGTTAGGCCGAGGAATTTAAAAGATGTGCTTTCAGATAAAGAGTCTTTGGCCATTGCTATTGGTGGTAGAGAAGGTTTTTTGTAATTATTGAAGGAAACAAGTTTAGTCTTTGCAGCATTGAATGTGACCATCCATTTTTGTCCCCATTCCACTAAGGATTGGAGGTAATCCTCTAGTGTTTCTGACATTTCTTTAGAGATTACATTTAGAATGTCTGCTGTAGAATGGCTTTGCCTAAATCCATATTGTTCGTCGGTAAGAAGTTTAGCATCTGTAAGATGATGGACTAGAGCTTGGTTAATTATGGACTCAAATATTTTGGCAATAAGTGAGAGGAGGTTAATGGGGTGGTAATTTGCTGGGTCAGTTCTTTAGCCAGAATTCTTGAAAACTGATATTTCCTTAACCCATAGGTTTTCCATGTTTATTCATCTCCTCAGAGGATATATATATATATATATATATATATATATATATTATTATTATTATTATTATTATTATTATTATTATTATTAAACAGTGTTTCATGGTAAACAACTGATGATCCCTTAAATTAATATTAGTACTATAGTGATTGAGAGAGCAAGTTGATGCAGACATTGCAGGTTATTAACTAAATATTTTTATACAAATGATGAAAAATAAAAATTAAATAGGTTTTTTGTATAGTTTTAAAGGTACAAAACTTTCAAAACTATATATATGTATATATATATATATATAACTACTTCATTTACTCACATAAATTTAATATACGAAAATATAGATTTATGCGTAAACTTTAAGTATTTACTTCAAAAGTGCTCAATACGTAGGTAGAGCTAGTTAGTAATTTATAAAATATATATGGCGATTAAGCTACACTGAATATTCTGCGTTTCATTCACTATAGGATTCGTCAGGCTTCTGCGCGAATTTTGTGGTTGCTTCTTGTTTTTATATATGTTGAGGATATCTAGTTAGCCAATCAGCTTTCTAGTATCCACCGCGCCCCCTCCTATCAGCCAATGGGCATGCATTTTATCGAACAAAGGATCTGTTTTAGAACTAGGTTAGTGGTTTAAGGTAGATCTTTTCCTTCCTTTTTTTTTTTTTTCATATAAATATATGTGTGATCGTTTATGTATATTCATGTTTATTTAATTTATTTATTTGTTTGTTTTCTATTGTTATTGTTAGTTTTAAAGCTATTTTGTATCGCTATCCTAGAGTAAGTTTTATTTTGTGAACACAGTTGTTTGCTATTTCTCGTCTACAGTTTAATAGATTTTGAGGTTCTTTAAAGTACAGGATAGCAAATTTTTCATGGAGGCATAATTTACATGGGTCGTCTTAATGTCTGCACGTGGTAGCTTGTCTCATTATTTTCCATTCGACTACCGGCGAATGTCCGCTTTCTTTGAGTTCCCAGTATTTATTCGCTAGTGTTGTTTTTATACGGTGTTTTTTATTTTTGAATGTACTTTTGTGGTCATAGTATCGGGTTTTGAAATCTAAGGAAGTCATGCCTATGTAATATTTCTTGTTATTCGGGTTTTCTTTCGCAAATATTGTTGCTTGATAAACTACACTTTTTGTTAGACATTTATTTTAGACTGGGCAAAGTGTGCGGTGTCTACAATTGCATTTATCTTGTTCGTTATTAGTATTTTTATTTATGGTATGGTTGTTCTTGTCCGGGGTTGGTTTGTTATTATTATTATTATTATTATTATTATTATTATTATTATTATTATTATTATTATTATTATTATTATTATTATTGTTGTTATCACTACCACTATTATCATCATTATTATTATTATTATTATTATTATTATTATTATTATTATTATTATTATTATTATTATTATTATTATTTCTGCTAATGTTGGTTTTATTTCTGTCATGGTGTCTACTTTTTTATTGTTTATTTTGTTGTTGTTTACATTGTTTTCATTTAGTAGTTTGTTATTATGTGCTTTAATTATCATCTCTAAATTTTCGCAACAACTGTAAGATAACTCCAAGGTATTTTTATTGAAGATTTTGTGTAAGGGGTTGGTTGCGGGAAGGTGTTTTTCAATAAGATCTAGAAATTTCTTGCCAAGTTTTGTTTTTAACATTTGATTGTATGGGGCCGTATACCAAATTATAGTTCTTTTTCTTCTATTTTTAATTTTATTATAGTTGTTAGTGTTTTGTTGCTTATATTTGATATCGATATTTTTGTATCCACTATTTTTTAGGGCTGTTTCGTAGATATTGGTTGACCTGTTAAATGCATTTTCATCGCTTGAGTTATTACTGAGTCTACTTACGATCGAGTTAGGAATGTGTTTTATAATTGATGGCGGGTGGTTGGACTTAGGGTTTACGTAAATTGGAGTAGCGTTATCTTTTAAGTATGGTTCATATGTTTTTTTATCTGAGTTTAACGTGACGTCCAGGAAGTTTGTTATTTTTATGTTAGCTGATACGTCCGCTTTTAGGCCTAATTTTTTCATTTCTTTGTGTATGATTTTCTTAAAGTTTTCTCCCTTGACTTTGTTGTAGTTTTTTATTATAGCTAGTCCGTCATCTCTATATAGGCCGATATCCGTAGTATCGAATATGCTTGTGAGGCTATATAGAATGAATAATCCCACAAGATCTGATGCCTCTGCAGAGTCTCTGGCACCCATCGCCAAATCGAACGAATTTTTCATTTTAGTTTTTATCCACTGGTTATTGTTATTTATTAGAACTGATTTTCTACATTTTTTAATGATGTTGATTTCTTCTGAGGATATATCAGTGTATGCCTCGGCAAATTCTAGGGCAATGTTAAAAGGTTCTTCGGATATCGAGGGATAAAAGTCTATGATGTCAAACTGTATGAACGTACATTTATCTTTGTTTTCTATATTTTTAAACCAAGGGATTGCTTCGGTAGTATTTGCCCACTGGCTTAGTTCTAGGTCCTGTTTGATTTGTTTGTTTACTCTAGAAAGTATAGTTTTGCTAATTCTACCTATTTCTGGTTTAGTTGGGTTTATCAGGCGGGTGCTGGGATTATTATTAAAGTCCCATTTGTGGTCTTTAAGCATGCCCATTGGCTGATAGGAAGGGGCGCGGTGGATACTAGAAAGCTGATTGGCTAACTAGAAATCCTCAACATATATAAAAACAAGAAGCAACCACAAAATTCGCGCATAAGCCTGACGAATCCTATAGTGGATGAAACGCAGAATATTCAGTGTAGCTTAATCGCCATATATATTTTATATATATATATATATATATATATATATATATATATATATATATATATATATATATAAAATTTTGGTCATTCAATGAATTTGAAAATTTATGAAGTGAAATGTTTGAATTTCAAATCAAAAGATTTTTATTATTGTATGTAAGACAAAGAATACATTTGAAATATTATAACTCCTTACTCTCTGAACAGATGGTAGACATCGAAATCCTATAGGATAAGGAGTTATAACATTTCACATGTATTCTTTGTCTTACATAAAATTTAATTTAAAATTCAAACATTTCACGTCATAAATTATTAAATAACTTGAATGACTAAAATTTGATTATTTGCTCTATCTTTTAAATCGAGCAATTCTTATTTAGGTTAGATAGTACTTATAGAATATTACTGCCAGTAATATCTTGTAAAACTTATAATCACAAGTTTTCATACCAGTTGATTGTTAGATAATTTTATTCTGAAGTGTATATATATATATATATATATATATATATATATATATATATACGTTTTTCAGCTTACGCAATCATCGGTGTGGGATGATGGAAGTCGTGAACGTTGCATAAACTCTACTTGAGTGCCTCTTACTTTATACTTCCAAGACAGTGCTCGTCCTTAAAGGGGCTTGATAATTATAATTAAATAATAATAATACTTTTATACCTATAGACTGTTTCATGCTTATGCAATAATCAGTGTAGGATGACAGTTCATGCCGGTCGGGAGATTCGAGCCCAGCCACGAAGCCACCTTTGACTCAATTTGCTAAGCTCTGCTTCCGGATCACCAAACAATTGCCACGAGAACTAAAGGAATTAAAAACTAATAAATACTCAATTTAGGCACAGACATTAGATAATCCATAGTGTTCGAACGACAGGAAGTCGTCAATGCCTTTTAGTTTATACTTTCCAGACTGTGCCCGTCCCTAGAATATTCTTAAAGGGGATCGATAATTATAATTCAATTATAATTATTCTTTTATACCCACTTTATCTCAACTATCATATAAAATCATCTTTGTCTGTGTGTCTGTGAGTTCTTTTCCTTCCGATTCGAAAACGGCTGAGTTGATTGTATGAAATTTCACACGAGTGTATTTTATGCATCTGGTCGTGTACTTGGATAGGTTTTGTGTCAGATTGTATTCGATAAGTGTCGATAATTGAAATAATCAGATGAAAGAAGGAAAAGTCGGTTTTGACCAAAGTAAACGTCTTATACAGCCTAACATCACAAGTGCATTTGAGAAGTTTGGTATGATTTCATGTATGTCTTAAAGTTACATAAAAAATATTGTTTCTTCGATTTGCCTGTTTTTATTGTAGCTATCGGCTTCCCAAATAGGGGGCATACCATAATAGAAAAACTAGACCTGATAAAAAAAAAACGTGAGAGCATTTCTGGAATCAGCACCCTCAAATTACGTAAAAACAGTTGAAACATATTAAGCACCATGACATTTTGGGTGGCCAGTGTAATTCATAAATTAAATATACCTTGTCTAGCTTTACAATATTAACAAAGATGGCTGCCGGAAACAAATACACGATGTTGAGTCTTCTATGAGCATTTTTCTTTTTGCAGTATAATATTGTTATGTATTTTTTCTAAGAAAATAATTTCTAAATTTTTCTGAAGATTATATACACAGAACGAGATGGTATTGACATAATAATAATTGTTTATTTCTGCATAATGAAACGGATGTGCAGAAAATGTACCGAAGTATTAACATGCTGGAGGGGATGTTATACATGAAAAATAAATATTTGGATCTTGGAATGTAATTATAGTGTTATTCTTATATATATATATATATATATATATATATATATATATATATTGTGTACTTGTGTTGCATGTCTGGTAATCTGCATAACCACTTGTTCAGTGCCCCTTACCTTATGACAGTGCAATAAAAAAAATTACACTTAAACCAGGCCAAAACTCAAACAAAACCAACCTGCGTCCTCCCTTGAGGCTTGCATTTGCGAACATCCGCGGGCTTAGAACTAATTTAAATGACGTTGAAGCATTTCTCCTAACAAACACCCCGGATATATGTGCATTAAGTGAGACTACCCTACACTTCTCCATTCCCTCTAACTACTTTAACATGCCCGGATATCTCCCACTCTGCCGTAAAGACTCTGACATACATATACACGGGCTTGGAGTTTATATTCGAAACACCCTCCCCTTGACTAGAGAAACAAAACTAGAATCGGACGATCAAGACTTTATGTGCTTTACACTTAAAATGCAACATAATATTAGCTACTTTTACTTTCTCTACCGCGCTCCCTCGACCACGAACTGTACCTTAATAAACAATGTCTCTGGCAGCATGGATACAGCATTTCCTCTCGACACTAGCGCACAAGTGCATGTATTTGGTTACTTCAATGTCCACCACAGCAACTGGCTTGGATTTTTTACTTACACAGACGCACCTGGTACCACAACATATAACTTCTCTATATCTCATTCCCTATCACAGATGGTCACGTTTCCAACCAGTTTCCCAGACCAGCAAGAACAACACGCATCACTTTTAGATCTGTTTCTCGCCACAGTTCTCGATGATTGTGTAACGAATGACCACAGCCCTCTTGGGAGTGCCGATCATGCTGTGATAATTGTAGGAATCGCCCTAAACTCTACAGCCAAAACTGAAGAGCCATTGCTCAAAACAACGAGATATTATAAAAAGGCTGACTGGGAAGCCATCAGGGATCTCATCAGAGACGCCCCATGGGGAAATATCTTTTTACTTCCTGCTGAACAGTGCGCAAATGAGACCATGGAATGGTTCAAAACGGCAATCGAAGCACATGTTCCCACGCGCAAATTTATAGCAAGCCCTACTCTCCCTAATGGTTTGCTTCTATTTGTGCAGCTGCCATAGCGCAAAGGCAGCATGCGTACCGCAGATTTAATCGACATAAGTCCAGTTTAAACAGACAGAAGTATATAGAAGCCAGAGGTAACCGTAGGAAAGAAATAGCGACAGCTAAGACAGAATTTACTTAAACCACCAAAAAAACGCATCGAAGCACAGACATTAGGAACCCATGACTGCTGGAAAGTCTACAACAGTGTAGTAAATAATGGACAATCAACAATTCCCTCACTATCCAACAATCATGAGGTTGTTTGCTCAGCAACCGAGAAGGCTAACATGCTTGCCAGTCGGTTTGCCTCCAACTCCACACAAAACCCTGCTAACCACTCCTTCCTCGACTTGCTCTTGTGGACAGACGCCACACTAGACGATCTGAAAATCACCCCTGCTCAGGTGAATGCTATCATAAGAAATCTTGACACTTACAAAAGCATGTGGACCTGATCTCATCCCGGCTGTGGTATTAACAAAATGCTCCGCCGAAGTAGCTCCAGTTCTCTCCAAACTTTACAAGAAATGCTTTAATGATTCTTGTTTTCCGGACTGCTACAAAACTGCTTCTGTGGTACCAGTTTTCAAGAATTATGGTGAAAGAACTGACCCAGTAAATTATCGCCCCATTAGCCTCCTCCCACTTTTCGCCAAAATATTTGAGACCATAATTAACCAAGCTCTAGTCCATCACCTTACAGATGCTAAACTTCTGACTGAATAACAATATGGATTTAGGCAAGCCCGTTTCACAGCAGACATCATAAATGTAATCTCAGAACATATATACCAATAACTGGACAAAGAGAGGGAGGGTGGAGCGGTAGTTCTTGATATATCTAAGGGTCTTGACAGGGTATGGCATGAAGGTCTTCTCAGGAAAATCAGATCATACGGTATCACTGGAAGAATACTTAACATAATTAAATCTTTCTTAGATAAGAGAAAAATCCAGGTTGTCCTCGACGGTCGTACATCTAAACAATATGATATAAATACGGGAGCGCCTCAAGGGTCTATCCTTGGACCTCTATTATTCCTAATATTCATAAATGAACTCCGTAGCAAAATTGTCTGTGAGATGGGTATATATGCTAATGACACCACGCTCTATAACAGACACGACAGGAAAACAAATGAACACATATCTAAAGTAATGGCAGAAACACTACAGGATGACCTCCGATCTGTAGCGAAATGGGGACAAAAATGGCTGGTCACATTTAATGCTACCAAGACTAAACTTGTTTTCTTCAATAATTACAAGAAACCTTCTCTACCACCAATGACAATGGGCAATGACTCTTTATCTGAAAGTGCATCTTATAAACTCCTTGCCCTAACGTTCACAGGAAACATGAGTTGGAACAATTACATTGAGAGTATTGCCAGGACCACTGCGAAGAAGGTAGGTTCTCTCTACCGTGCTTGAAAGCTACTAACGCTCGAAAGTATCCTGTACCTCTATAAGGCCACCATTCGCCCATGTATGGAGTAGTGTTGTCATATTTGGGCTGGTGCATCTGCTACTAGTCTCTCGCTCCTTGACAAGGTTCAAAAGAGAATCGCCAATCTGATAGATCCTGAACTGGCATCTAAGCTTTAGCCTCTGTCCCATCGACGAAATGTTGTATCCCTCTGCTTGTTCTACAAGTACTTTAACAGTGAATGCTCTGACGAACTGCAAGCACTTGTATCCCTCGACGTAAATACTTCCGACAACGCCGAGAAGCAGCTAAATCCCGCCCCTTCACCGTAGAGATCCCTAGATGTAAGAGAGCCTCCTACTCCAGTAGTTTCTTCCCCAGAACCGCTAGAATTTGGATTTCCCTTCCAGGTCCCTGTTTTTCCAAACTATACTGACACGCAGAAGTTCAAATGTAACGTGAACAGAAATCTTGCTGTCCAACTCCCTACATAGTACCCCTGTAGCGTATTATCCTGACAGTAGCCCCCTACATCAATATGACAACGTGCCTTGTTTGGGGTGAAAATGTAATAAAAAATATATATATATAAAGAGAGAGAGAGAGAGAGAGAGAGAGAGAGATAGGCTGCTCATTATACAAACATTATTGGTTACATATGTGCATACATGTTTCAGTGGAATCCCAGATCAAAGAGATCACTTGATCAGACGTAAAAAGGAGCGATATTGAAACGAGAGTCAAGATTACATTCGTTTTTTTATAAAATAATCGGGTGTGGTTTACGCTCTGAAAGGAAGTGAAGTGTATACTTTGTGAATGTGAGCAGTAGGGTTTGTAGGGTGGTGTGGCGAAGGAAGGGAGTTGACGTGGAGGTGAAGGAAAAGGGGGAAGAACCTCCAATGTTATCAAGCTATAAACGAAAAAAACAGCCATAAAACCTAAGATATGGCAGTGACGACGATAAAGGTATAATATTCTTTAGATCAAAGTGAAAACTTAGGCCAATAAACAACCGCCACGTTAAAATAATACCAATACCTCCTCGCTGCTACAGCTTGACCACATTGGATCGTACTTCCTCCTCTTCCTTCTCTCCACCCTCACCTCTACTTCCTTTCTTAACCATAACTCCATACTGCTCAGATTCACAAAGTATACACCCCACTTCCTTCCAGAGAGTAAACCACACCCGAATATCTTATAAAAAATTAATGTAATCTTGACTCTCGTTTCAATATCTCCTTTTTAGGTTTGACGATCGAGTATTTAGAGCGATTTCTACAATTATCACAGCGTGATCAGCATCCCTGACTGGGCTGTGGGCAATTCTTACTCAATCATCGGGACCAGTGGTAAGAAATAGACCAAGAAGTGAGGCATGTTGATCTTGCTAGTCAGGGAAAAGTGTCTGAAACGTAATCGTCTGTGATAGCGAATGAGATATAGAGAAGCTGTGTGTGGGGCTAACAGCTACGCCTGTGTAACTAGAGAATACAAGCCAATAATTGTGGTAGACACTGAAGTCACCAAATACATGTACTTGTGCGCTAGGATTGAGGGAGAGTGCTGTATCTATTTTGTTACAGACTTTGTTTATTAGGGTACGGCCCTGGGTCGAGGGAGGGCGGTAGGAAAAATATAAGTAACTAATGCTATACTGCATGTTAAGTATGAACACAAAAAAGGCCTGGTCGTCTGATTCTAGTTTTGATTCTCCAGGCAAGGGAGTGTGTTTCCAAGTCTGTGCACATGTCTGTCTGATTCCTTACGACAAAGTGGGAGATAACCAGGCATGTTAAAGTGGTTAGAGGGAATGGAGGATTGTAGGTTATTTTCACTTAGTGCTAAGATATCTGGGATGTTTGCTTGGAGAAATGATTCAACATCATTTAAATTAGTTCTAAGCCGTCGGATATTCGTGAATGCAAGCCTTGGGGGGGGGGGCAAAATGATTTCGTTTGAGCTTAAGCCTGGTTTAATCGTAACTTTTGATTGAAGCGTCATTTTATTTTGTTTAAAATTTCAGTGAAGGTGAGAGGTGCTGGACAAGTAGTTGTGCAGAATACCAAACATGCAACACAAGTAGACCATCAGGCGACTCTTAATTTACAGGATTGTAGCCTCGGGAAAGCTCACCGGAGATGGGTGCAGGGTTCCTTTTCATGCGCGACATGGCACTACAATCATGTCGATATTATACAACAGTTGATGGAGCAGCCGCTCTAAGCGCTACCAACGAATAAGGGATCCTTTACTAGCAGTCGGAAACAGCAGCCAGAAACTATCAATCAGTCAGACAAAAGTCAACCAAATCTAATTGCACTGGCATATATGGCATTCATGCACCTCTAAAGTCTCCAGTTTGGAGGGATGGAATGTGATGGAAGCGGGGAAAATGGCGTTTATTGCCCTAGCCTTGAAACAAGCTCGACCATTTCTCAGTGTAATTTCTGGTATATATTTCCAAAACTTTTGTTAAATTGGATATTCAGCTCTTTACAGATTTTCTGGAGATATTTGCACGCTTTATTGTGTCACATTGTATAATAGCCGTCACCCAGCAAAACTTTACAACTGGATGTCAGGTGGCTTACACTCTCGACTTGTGTGTGGCAGAACCTGCACTTATTGTTATTACTGAAACACTCATTTTTAAAAGCATTAGTCACCAAGCATCATTCTTTTCTTGATAATAGTGAAGCGAGCCTCTGTTTAGCCAGTCTATAGAGTTTTTCATAATCTATATATTCTTGTGATATCCAATCCTGGAAATACTTGGCGCTGTGTTGGTTGCCCCATTACTCCAATTTTTGTATATTTTTGCTGACAATTCTGAGCTATTTTTTTGTTGTTGTTGTTACAGGCTTGATTTCTGTTTATGTCTCATCTGTAAGACAGCCTTGTCCAAAATGTTTAGTAAGCTTTATGATAGATAAAGTTCTACTGGCTATTGCTTCTTGGCATTCATATACCATCTTAAGGCTTAGATTCTGGGTTGTTCGGTTGTTTTTGTTTTACGACATATCAACCCTTTTCATGTTGTTTAATAACGAATCCAGTGATTTCGAAGAAAGTTTTTTTTAATAGAATATTTTTTTCAAGTCATTTTCTATTTAACCCATAGTTAGGACCCTAACAGGTACTACTACTCCGGGTCAGAGTGGACCTGGGAGCAATGACAGTTAAATGGTGGCTCCACACTCTCCAAAGCCAGCAAGCTTGGGCCTCACCATCTGGGACATCATCAGACATTGTCCGGTGCTTACAATAGTGACCCAGTGTTAGTAGTCAATTTTTAAGAAACCATACATGATCCTTTGGGCCGATATATTCGTGGTAGATAGTGCTTTCTATGCATTGCTCTGTGCATTGTTTTTGTGTCTAAACTGTTAATGTGTTTTTTTGCGTCTAGCAAGCTGGTTAATGGCAGGTACTTTGTTTTTATTTGTGAGCTGCGTTTTGCATATGTTTCTTTACACATTTCTACATAGTCTCTGCCTATTGTTCTGTCATTCGAGTCGTTTTGTTCCATGCCAAAGTATTTCCACTGTTCCGGTTCTTCCAAGTCTTTGATGTCAGTACACCCATCAATCGATATAATTTCCGTTAGTGTAAGTGTAATTATATCATAGCTTCTTATATTTTTCTAACGATGGTTGAATAATGCAGGATTTATATAGTGAAAAACTAGGAATAGATGGTCAAATAAATACCTACGTACACCGGCCCATGCTCGCAGAGTCGCTGGAAAGATGGTGGGATCCTTCTACCGCTCCAGAAGATATCTCACTACTGATGCAATTCTCTATCTATATAAAAGCCAAGTACGTCCAAGGACGGAATACTGCTGCCATATCTGGGCAGGAGCTGCTAAAAACAGCCTATCCTGCCTTGACAGAGTACAAAATAGACTTTGTGGCTTAGTGAGGGATGACCTTTTCTCTTCCCTGCAACCTCTCTCCCACAGAAGAGACGTTGCGAGCCTATCTTTGTTTTATCGTTATTTTCATGGCAGGTGCTCGTCTGAGCTCCAATTTCGCCAATCTTTTTCGAAAAACACCCGTCTAGCTGAATCCACTGTCAAAATTTTCCCCACTCTTTATCTGTGCCTAAATCAAAACGTAGATTCCATGAACAAGGCTTATTTCTTAGAACTGCACGCCTGTGGAACTCTGTTCCGTCTGCCTGCTTCCCACCTGACTACAACCTGGATGTCTTCAAGTCCAACATAAACAAATTCCCGATGAACCACCCCCTTAAGTAGACATTTATCAAATCCCCACACTAACGTACTGTACTTGCAATAACCCTTATCTCTGAGTGGCTTCCGGGCCTTGATAAGTGGTGACGACCGTGTAAAAAAATGTATATATATATATATATATCAAAGAAGATAGATCACACACACACACGTATATATATATATATATATGTATATATATATATATATATATATATATTTATATATATATATATATATATATATATATATATATATATATATATATACTGTAAAGTGTATACTAGAAGGGAGATTTAAATAATGATCAACGAAGATTTCACACACCCATATTTTTATTGTCATCGAAATCGGTGAAATCGTTTATTTTTATCAAATCGATTGATTGCCTGTTCTGGTTGGGAAGTTTTGCGGTGCACCAAAAGGAAGCTTCACATCCCTCCCACAGTGACTTAGTCTACAATGCATTTTAGTCCATATTGCACTGTATAGAACCTACTGTTTATTTTATAAAGTTATTTTTATATATAACTGCTTGAAGTAAAGTTAAAAATGCAGAAGTCAAGTATCCTGGTTTAATTGTATTCTAAACGGAAATATTCATTTCGAACGTGCCCCTGTTAGATCAAAGAATTTACTGTTGATTTTATATCCCTGGCCTTTCCGCTTGTGCGGTGATAATGGCTTCAATTTCAATTTAAAATGAAAAGTCAAGTATCATAGTGCAATTGTACTCTAAAAAGAAACATTCATTTCAAATACGCCCCTGTCATATCAAAGAACCTATTGTTGATTTTATATGTCGGACCTTTTTGTCTCTGTGTTAATAATTTTTTTCAAATGCACTTGTGATGTTAAGCTTGGTCAAAATCGCATGTTCCTTCTTTCATCTGATTAGTTCGATTATCGATACTTATCGAAGACATTAAGATACAAAACCTATCTAAAAACACTGCCAAGCACATTAAGTACCTTCGTGTGAAATTTCGTTAAAGTATTCCGAGCCGTTTCCGAACGCACACACACACGTGCGCGCGCACACACACACACACAGAAACGCACAAAGTGTTTTATATATAATAGTACAGATATTAGAGAACTTTCGATTACTTCGCTATAACGATCAAACTTCTACTTGCAAATACCAATAGTTCAATATTTAATTTGATATCAGTGTGGGAAACTGTACAAACGCTTATTCGCAAGGAACTGAAGATGCGGAAGATTTACACAAAGTTTGTCCCAAGGGTGTTCAGAGAAGATCCGAAAGAAAGATGCTGTCGTAACCAAAATGGGCATCGAGACAGTTCCTCGCCCTCTCTATTGTTCAAACCTTGCTTCCTGTGACTTTGGTTATTCCCTTAGACCAAGGAAAACCTTAGCTGTTGGTATTATAAGACAATTCAAGCATGTTCTTTTATAGGGATGTAAGGTGTGGAAGTGGGAGTGGTAAGAGAACAGTATTTTCGGATCTATTTATGCTATATTTAAAATGAACTTGCTAGATGAAATCGTCACAGTTTTGGACGAGAAAGCCTATTGCACGATTAATAAAACAATGAAATGAAGATATAGATTAAAAACTGAAATAAATATAATATTAGCATTTGCATCTAAGAAAAGAAAAAGAAAATGAATGCAAATTCACAACTTATCTGCTAAAAAGCATCCGTCGGCACTGCAAATAAGCATTGACTTTGCTTGAAATAAACTTCAGCGTTCCATTTTTAAAAAAGAAAACGGTCATCACGTGATATAGCTTGCTACTTGGACAAGTATGTTCTTTTTATTTCTTCACATAGGCATAACCACTTATCAAGGCCAGAGACCACTTGAGGATAAGGGTTAAGGGTGTACAGTAGTCAATTGGACAATATAATAATCGGTAGTAATGGAAATTCGGTAAATTTGTTAACTTAAGTGGAACGGCTCATCAAGAACTTGTTTACGTTGGACTTGAAGACAACTATATTGTAGTCAGCTGGAAAGCAGGAAAACGGAAGACAATTCCACAGGCGTGAAGTTCTAAGAAATAAGCTTTGTTCATGGAATCTACATTTAGGTTTAGGCACAGATAAAGAGTGGGGGAATTCCTGATCGTAAATGGAACACGTACATCAAATCTGTTGCCAAGGCCGCTGGAAAAATGGTGGGATCCTTCTATCGATCCAGTAGATATCTCCCTGCTGATGCAATTCTCTATCTATATAACAGCCAGATACTCTTTTATAGGGATGTAAGGTGTGGGAGGGGGGTAAGAGAACAGCATTTTCGGATCTATTTATCATCATCATCATCATCATCATGACAGGCTCTTTGCCCAGACCAATGTGACTTTTCCTCTTCAGAGTTTCCTGTCTTCCATCAGTTGCCTCATATCTTCAGATTCACAGTTGGCGTCGTGTGCTATTTGTTGGATGTACGTGGGTCTAGGTTGTCCTCTGCCTGCGCGTCCGTGTCGTGGAATCCATAGCAATACATCACTCACCAATTCATGCTTGCTCCTCAGACAATGACCGGCAAATCGTAGGCGTCTTTCTCTGATGGTATTAGATATGGCAGGTAGATTGCCATAAAGTTGCTGCTTCGTGGGATGATTTTTGCCAAGATATATTTAATATTGTTCTTAGCATACGGGTGTATATGTCATCTAGTTTTCTTTCCAATCTTTTGGTGAGTGTCCAGGTTGTAGCACCGTAAACAAGGACAGACTCTACTACTGCCCTGAAGAACTGCCTTTTCAGTTTGTCTGCCAGTCCCGAAGTCCATACTGAATGTAGCCCATCCAATGCGGTCCATGCTTTTGAGATGCGAATTCCGATATCTTTCTCTGTGGAAACTATGTTGCTATCCAGATACGTAAACTCAGCGACTTCTTTCAGTGTTGATCCAACCAAAGCCCTGATCTCTCCTTTCACATTGAAAGTCATAAACTTTGTCTTATCTGCATTTATGTGGAGACCAATGTCATTTGCAGACTTTTCTAGCTTACGTAACAGTGTTTGCGCATCAGCAGTGTTGTTCGCGAACAAAGCAATATCGTCTGCGTAATCTGCATCAGTTATGTGTGCTGATTAATGACGTCTGTTTCTAGATTCATTTAGGGTGAAGCCTAGCATGTCGTGTACATTGAGGTGCGAAGTACATATACTTTTAATATGCTGGCCATTTTTCCTCTATGTATGGAGTCGAATGCTTTGGAGAAATCTACAAAGATTATGACTGCCTCAATGTTTTTGGCTTTCACTCCTTCAATTAGTCTCCTAACAGTAAGTATTTGACTAGTAGTAGAGCGATTCTTTCTAAATCCATTTTGGTTCTTCTTGAGCACTTCTTCGATCTTTGGTTGGATACGGCATGGCATTGTAGATTTTTGCTGCAATTGGAGTGAGTGTTATTCCTCTGTAGTTGCTTGGTATGCGTAGGTCACCCTTCTTGGGGAAGGGAAGTATGCATCCTTCCCTCCATATATTAATATTTTTTTGATTATATACAGAATTGCATGAATTAAAAAGCATGTCATTGAAACCACCTGTCTTCCATACTTCAGGAGGTATGTTATCTAAGCCTGCACTTTACGATTCTTGGTCTTCTTTAGTACAGTTAGAAGTGCTTCTGTTTTAAAATCACCCTTCTCAATATCGAGTTCCTGTGCAACAATCGGCTGAATTGGTTGGTCTTTCACTTCTGGTTTGTTTCCGAGTAGCTTTTCAAAATGTGCTTTCCATTTCGAACATCCATTTTCCGGAGTGCTTGCCTTTAACTTAGCTTTGGCAGGTCGTTTGCGCCCAGATATCTCATTTACTACTTGCCAGATAGGATTGTTTGTTATCTGCTGCATTCTGGATTCGATCTATTTGTTCTTGAACATACTTCTGTTGTTATATCTTATTTTGTTGTTGTTGAAAATAAAACATATATATATATATATTTATATATTTATATATATATATATATATATATATATGCAATCTTCTATCTGTATAAGAGCCAAGTACGTCCTAAAATAGAGTACTATCGCCACATCTGGGCAGGAGCTGCTCTGTGCTCCCTATCTTTCTTTCTTCCTATCACTCTAAAATAGAGTACTCTTATCACATCTGCTCACCTGCTTCGATACTTAGAAAGTGATGTTCTTTTTCTTTTTCCTGCAACCTCTTTTCCACAGAAGAAACGTTGCGAGCCTGTCTCTGCTCTATCGTTATTTTCATAAGTACTCGTCTTAGCTTCAATCTATCATGCTCCCTTTCACAAACTGCCAGACATTCAAAAAAACACTCCACTAGCTACAACCACTACCAACAATTTCCCCCACTCTCTATCTGTGTCTAAATCTAAACGTAGATTCGAAAAAAAACTTCTTTCCTTGAACTGCTCGCCTGTGGAACATTGTTCTGCTGGCTTTTTTCCAGGCCGACTATAATATCGTAGCCTTCAAGTCCAATGTAAACAAGTTATTATTGAGGCGTTCTCTTAAATAATCACACTTTTCCTAATCTACACCATTAACGATTACTACACTACCACCTTACATTCATTGACCCTTATCCTCGGGTGGCTTTCGAGCCTTGATAAGCGGTGACTCCCTTGTAAAAAAACTGAATGTAATGATATATTACATTTAGTAAAGGATATATATTGAATCTAAAAGTGTCTAATGGGAAGCATTGTCAACATATATAAACTTCAGCTTACTCCTCGTTAGGAATCAGTGCTAAACAAAGGTCTCAACTTCGCCACAAACATCCAGTGAATTTCGTACTTAGATGTGATAGCTCCAATAGAGGAGGCAGCCTTTAATAAACCCAAAGCGCAAGATGAAATAAGGTGAAAAGTGAGATAAGTACTAGACAATTCAAAGCCTTCGAACCTAACCTCTCGAAGAAAAAAGTGCTGTCTATCAAGTTGCTGCGCAGTGACAATGATATCATAATACTACCAGCAGACAAAGGCAATGCTACAGTGTTAATTGATAAAGCAGATTATTTCAAAAAAAAAACATGGCAGATTTAATAGAATCTGATGGCTACTGTAAAGTGAAAAAGAATTTGACTTTCAGAAAAAAGAAAGTTGTCGCCGATCCTTAGTAAGAACAAGGACCTAATAACACCTACAAAATACAGACAGCTACTTCAGCATTACAGCAAGCTACCACACCTATACGGCCTCCCCAAGATTCATAGGAACAGTATTCCATAAAGGGCCATTGTTAGCCGATTGCTGGTAGATATTATCACCAAAATAATAGACAAATCGTACGTCAAGAATTCAGTTCTCCTCGTTGAAATAACCAACAATGTTCGCATTCATTTCAACCAGATGGTCAGTCTAGATGTAGTGAGTCTGATCACGAAAGTACCGACTGATGAGACTCCGACAATGGTACGGGACAAGCTGGCTTCGGATGCTTCAATGAAGGAACGCACTTACATCCCAAGTGACAATATAATGGAGATGTTTACCTTCTGTGTAGAAACTACATAATTCGTGAGGTCCTGGATATGACCTTAAACTATATCCAGTGGTGAGGCCCCAGCTTGCGGGCTTTGGGGTGTGTGGAGCCACCCTTTAATTGGCATTGCTCCCAAGTCCACTCTGATCCGGAGTGGTAGTACCTGTTAGGGTCGAAACTATGGGTTAAATAGAAACCGACTTGAAAACAACAAATATATTCTATTATAAATGTTTTCTTCAAAATCTTTGGATGCGGCATAAAATACCCTGAAAAGGGTTGATCTGCCGTAAAACAAAAATAGCCAACCAACCAACCAGCATAATTCGTGACGGGGTTGGATATATATCGGCAGGAAGAAGGTCTGACGATGAGATCACAATTGTCCACAGTACTGGCCAATGCATACATGGAATACTTTGAAGAAATGGCGTTAGGATCAACACCACTAAAGCCAACAATGTGGTTGCGATATGTGGATGACACATTCATACTCTAGCTCCCCTCCCCCCGGGAATATGTTCAAGCATTACTAGACCATGCGACCTCTATCCATCTACCTATACAGTTCATGGTGGAGAAAGTACATAATAACTAGGGTTATGACAACAGCATATTCTTTTCATTGTTTTGACTCTCGAGTATATATCCGACACAGTTAGACACAGTTAATCAATCGAGAACCACATAACTCTATATAAAAGCATATAAGATATTAACAGATACACACTCGAGAGTCAAAACAATGAAAAGAATATGCTGTTGTCCTTGCCTTAATAATAAAAAAATATCATTCTTAGATGCGCTTATAACCCGAACTGATCGGGGGTTTAGGTCATCTGTACACCGAAAGCCAACTTTCATTGGGCATTACCTAAACTTCAACTCCCACCATCCATATAATGTAAAAAAAAAAAAGAACCTCTGTTGCTACAACACCGAGCAAAAGTATATGTTATAACAATAGTGCATATCAAGAGGAGATGGACAGATTAAGAGAAACTCTTCACCGAAAAAACTATCGAGAGGGCATGACATCAGCTACATGAAATCTGGACCAAAAACCAAAGTTCACCACCCGCAAACTCACCAGTTTGTATACCATACTTAAAGGGCTTGTCAGAGAAACTTCAAAGAATATGTAATGGATATGACATCAGGGCAGTCCCTTTCAGAAGAAATCATGAATAAGAACTGTGTATATGAGGTCCCATGTAAATGTGGAAAACTATACAAAGGTGAGACATGTCGTCCACTAAAAGTACGGTTAGTAATACGTGGAGAGAATGCTGACCATATTTGGACGGAAAAGAGAGACAATCAACAATAATAGGACGAAGTAAAAATTGTAGCCAGAGAAGAACGGTGGTGAGTAAGACGACTCAAAGAAGCAGGACATATGATGAGTGGCAACCAATAACTGAATAGACCTAGTATAGAATTTAACACGATATGTAAATTATAAATAATAGATAACATATACAATAATAAGTAAACAACAATAGCAATAATCTATCTATCTATAAAAGTGAAAATGTCTCTGTGCGTGCGCGTGTGTGTATGTGTGTGTGTGTGTGTGTATGTGTGTGCACTTCCCTACCAAATAACTCTGTCAATTTTCGGTCTACATACTCGAGATTTGACATAAGGGGTATTGAGATTTGGGAAAGTCTTTGTAATCGGTTTTCCGCCAGAAATTTGGTTGTTAAGGGATCAAAGTTCAACGATTTGACCTTTGAGAACTCTTCCAAACTCCTCCGACAATTTTGGGTCTATATACTTGAAATTTTAGAATAGGTTTTTTGGACATGGAACTAACTTAATAACTTGATTTGAGCAAAAAACAATAAATGTTAAGGGGTCATAATAGGGGTCAAAGTTTAAAAAAATTGACCTCTGCGGTTTCTACCAAATTACTAAAGACAATTTCTAGTCTAAACATTTGAAATTTTACATAAAGGGTATTCAGAGATAGAGCAAGTTTTTAATCGGTTTGGGTCGAAAATTTGAGTTACCAATATATAAATGTATGTATGTATGTTTGCATGTCTGCCTAAAAATTTTTGCAGAGGTGGCGGATTTTCACAAGATCAGTATTGTTTTGAAGCTCGACCCTTCAGACTACAAATATCGAAAAATTGGCTAAAAACATTAATTTCTTCACCCTCAACTGGGCACTTTTCTACAGGGAGGGGTTGCTTTTTTCACTGATATTTTCGAAAGTCATCCCCTCTTTTCGATTGACTAGCCTTAATTTAAACCTACGTCACTTCCGGTTTGGCGGTGGTCGTAACAACAAAGACGTCACGTTTTCACCCGTTCTTTTCATCCTTCACCGTACGGGTTCGAGCCTGCCTTCCTACTACCACTTTTTTTTGCTCAACACACACCTCCAAACACCCGGGAAACGCCGGGCACCCATGCTAGTATATCTATAAAAGTGAAAAAGTCTGTGTGTATCTGTCTTTCTGTGTACATTTCCCTACCAAATAACTTTGTCAATTTACGGTTTACAGATTCAAGATTAGACATAAGGAGTATTGAGATTTGGGAAAATCTGTTTAATCTGGTTTCGGCCGGAAATTTTTCTGGCAAGAGGTCAAAGTACAAGAATTTTACCTTTGAGAACTCTACCAAACTCCTCCGACAATTTTTAGTCTAAGTACTTGAAATTTTAGATATAGATTACTTGGACATGGATCAAACTTTATAACTTGATTTGAAAACAAAACAAGGGGTCGAAATAAGGGTCAAAGTTTTAAAAAAAAATTATATCTGCGGTCTAAAACAAATAACTCAGCCAATATTTGGTCTTAATATTTGAAATTTTACATAAACGGTATTCAGACAGAGAGCAAGATTTTTAATTGTATTGCTGACAATTTGGCTTCCAAGCGATCAAAACTAAAAAGATTTGACCTTTGCGGTCTCTACCAAGCTATTAAGCCAATTTTAGGCCTAAACATTTGAAATTTTACATAAAGGGTAGTCAAACTTACAGCAAGCTTTTAAATCATTTTTTGGCTGCCAAGAGATCAAAGTTTACAAAGTTCACATTTGCAGACTCTACCAGACTCGTCCGCCAATTTTGAGGCAAACACTTGAAATTTTAGATGTAGGTTTCTTGGTCGTGGGTCAAACATTTTAATTTAATTTGAGCCCAAAACAATAAATTTTAAAGGGTCAAAATTGGGGTCAAAGGTTTAAAAGATTTGACGTCTGTGGTATCTACCAACTTTTCTCAATGGTAGTTAAGGAAGCCTATTATATAAAAAAGCATATGCACATAAAGTTTTAAAGGGTACATAAGACTCCAGCAAAGCCGAGCGAAACTGCTAGTATATCTATAAAAGTGAAATTGTTTGTGTGTGTTTGTTTGTGTGTGTACATTTTCTTAACAAATTACTCTGTCAATTTTCGGTCTACAGACTCAAGATTTGACATAAGGGGTATTGAGATGTAGGAAAATCGTTTTAATCGGTTTTCGGCCAGCAATTTGGCTATCAAGAGGTCAGAGTTCAACGATTTGGCCTTTTAAAACTCTACTAATTTTTAGTCTAAACACTTGAAATTTTAGATGTAGGTTACTTGGACATGGATAACACTTTTTAATTCAATCGTAACTCCGAAGTATAAATGTTAAGGAGTAAAAATTGGGGTCAAAGTTTTAAAAAATTAAACCTCTCAGCCATTCTTTATTCTAAACATTTGAAAATTTACATAAAGGGCATTCAGACACAGAGCAAGCTTTTTAATCGGTTTTTGGCCGAAAATTTGGCTGCTATTCAGCCAATTGTGGGTCTAAAATGTTTGATATTTTAAATAAAGGGTATTCAGACGTGCAGCAAGCTGTTTAATCAGTTTTGGGGCGGAAATTTGGCTGCCAAGAGGTCAAAATTTAAAGAGTTTACTTTTGGAGACTCTTCCACCAATTTTGGGTCTAAACACTTGACATTTTAGATGTAGGTTACCTGGACATGAGTCAAACTTTTCAATATATATATATATATATATATATATATATATATATATATATATATATATATATATATGCCAATCTCGCTTTGCATCATATATATATATATATATATGTATATATATATATATATATATTCCGAAGTATGTGATATTAAAAAAACTTAGACACATCAATAGCATGTGGACCTGATCTCATCCCGACTGTGCTATTATAAAAATGCTCCGCTGAGGTCGCTCCTGTTCTTTCTAAACTCTTTAACAAATGCTTTAACGAATCTTGATTTCCTAGCTGCTGGAAAACTGCTTCTGTGGTACGAGTTTACAAAAACTCTGGTGAAAGAACTGACCCATTAAATTATTGCCCGATTAGTCTCCTCCCTCTTTTCGGAGTTACGCAAGCTCGTCCTCTTGCAAATATGTTAACTGTAATCTCTGAACGTTTATACCAAGCACTGGATAAAGCAGGGGAGGGGGAGGGCAGTAGCCTTTGATATATCTAAGGCTTTTGACAGGGTATAGCACGATGGTCTTCTGATGAAAATAAAATCCTATGATATTACGGGACGAAAGCTTAGCATAATTAGATCCTTCCTAAATAAGGGAAGAATCCAGGTTGTTCTCGATGGCCATATGTCCAAAGAATTCTTGCAGCTTTTTTCTTTCTGATATTCATAAATGACTTGCCTGATAAAATTGTCTCTCAGATGGGTTTATTTGCCGACGACACCCACCGCGCTCTTTAGCAGGCACGTGGGGGAAAACTAAGGAGCACATATCTAAGGTAATGGCCGAAACCCTAGAGGAAGACCTCCAGTCTGTAGTGGAATAGGGTCAAAAATGGATCGTAACGTTCAACGTTTCTTTCAATAATTACATGAAAACTTACCAACCACCATTTGCTATGGCTAGTGATACTTTACCTGAGAGCACTTCGTTCAAACTCCTTGGCTTAATATATATATATATATATATATATATATATATATATATATATATATATATATATATATATATATATGCACATAAAGTTATGAACAGTACTTAAGGCCAGAGCAATGCTGGTCTGAATACAGTAATATATATATATATATATATATATATATATATATATATATATATGTGTGTGTGTGTGTGTGTGTGTGTGTGTGTGTGTGTGTGTGTATGTGTGTATATATATATATATTAAGTAATGTGATTTATAATTTAAAATTTAAAAATTTAAAAAAAATTTTAAATTTAAAAATCAAATTTTAATTAAATAAAAAATCAGTTTCATAAGAAGGAACAACAACAAAAATCAATTATCTGTACGATCGTTTCGGAAATCCGTGCTTTTTATTGTGGTATATATGAAGTTATGTAGAACAATTATATATAGTTTTTTGGTAAGCAAGGTCTCCTCATCAGCAAATTTAGGAGGGTTTTTATTGAATTAAAAAGACACCATAAATAAACCTAGCATTAAAAGTAAGGCAGATGAATCTTTTAATTTTTCTTTTGTTGAAATCAGGAACTGTGTTTAAAGTATTCATTTAGATGTTTGCTATAGCTTTTTATTTATATATATATATATATATATATATATATATATATATATATATATACATATATATATACATATATAGTAATACATAGTAACAAAAGTTATATTTACGATAAAACATAAAATAAGTACAAGGCTCCCAAAATTCTTACTAGAATCGTACGCAAGCACTTGTGGCACAGTGTTTATATTACTTGGAAAGATCAAATGTAAAAGTGATATTTGAAGGTTCAATTCTCAGTAGGCGACTGAAAAATATAGTTGCGAATTACATAGGATCTGTCCAATCAGCATGCTACCCCCGTGAAGTAAACAAAAGGTTCCGTTCCAGATTCCCGAGTTCGAAAAGATACACCTGAAGAAGGTCGGAGGTTACATCGACCGAAATATTGCGAAAATGATACTGCGATGCAGCAAAGTGGGTGTCTGTTCTTCTTCTTTCTCCTTCAAGCATATATCACATAGGAATTGTACTATTACGTTTCTGAAGTTTTGCGATGAGGATTGGATTCTTTGGACTACTGTCCTCATCTTGAGATGAGATGTATGGTTGAAGGATAACGAGGAAGAAAAGAAACTCGGTGCGTTATCCGGCAGTAAACTAAAATAAATACAGCTTTCATTATACTATTACGAACGATAGGAAGGTAGAAAAGTTAATTTTGCAAGGGAATACATTAAAATATAGATTCCACTATATCCTTCAAAAGAGAAGTGGAGACAGGAAAATAACTTCCAAACTGAAAGCTCGGGTGAATGAATTATAGTATTAAGAGAGGGGAATGGGCTAGACAGAGATGAAAGAGGATTTAAAGAAGGGCAACAAGGAAAGAGAAACACATAGAAAGAGCTAAACGGAATAAAAGATTTGATATAAAGATCTTAAGTACACTATTTAAGCTTTTCTGTTTTTTTATTGCCCTATCCAATGCAGGGTAGATCTGCTAGTTTATAAATAAGAAAACAAAAGTAGCCTAAACATGAGGGGATTATCTAATAATGTACATGGGAGATAAATAAATAGAGAGAGTTAGAGAGAGAGAGGGGGGTTGATAAACAGAGACACTTGTAACTGTTGATTTGGTTTGGCATCAGTTTCTTCGACGTTTTAGAATAATGTACTCACATGAGGGATCCCATTATCTATGAATCAATATATATATATCTCAGAACTTTTACATCTAAGAACTTTTACAGATAGGCTACCTATCGGGAACTCTTCTAAAATTAAACATGGCATTCAATTCAAAAGATCCTATCAAAGTAGCCGATATCATTTGGTACAAAACGATCTGATTATTTTCTTCGTGATATCTTGCTTGTTCCATCCTTACGTGGAAAAGGCCAATTATAATTTTTGAATGTCAAATTTCTTATAAAGGCCAGTCTGACAGCCCTGGACAAGAATATGAGAGTGGGTTCCTCTGTTGTTAGCTCGCTTTCGAATACCATGGGAGAAAGAAACTCGTATTAATTACAACATGCAGCAGTTCTTCACTGAAGGCAGAAGCCAACGAAATGTTACGTAAAAAGGACTACTCAAAAGAAACAGGGCAAAAAAAGTCCGTGGTTGATAGATAGATAGATAGATAGATAGATAGATAGATAGATAGATAGAAAGATAGATAGATAGATAGATACATACATACATACATACATACATACATACATACTTAGAATGAGATAAGGAGAGACTGATATGCATAGACTCCTGTTACTTAGTTAATTTGATTCATTCAGGTTTCGCATGAATTGCTTCGATGTTTTACAACGAGGTAATAACGTGAGGAGTCCTGCTGCAATATTTTTGATAATATGACAGAGTATGGTGAAAGAAAATTGGGAAATTCTATTAAGAGACATTAGCGATAGGAACTGATTAAGCAAATGGAGCCACGCTCTGCTAGCAACCAATCAGAACCCGCAATCACTTCATAAAAATACTGGATCTTTTAGAATTCCTCAAGATAATTTTTCGTGTCTACACGAAATGTAATTTTGCTCTTCTTCTGCAAGTTCAAGATACTATTCTTTGTCTGAAAGCTTTTACAGTTCAGGGCTTATACAGATTAGTTAACTACCGAAGTCTTTTTTGTCTTATGACTTATACAGATTGACTACCCATCAGAAACTCTTCCAAAATGAAATATCGTTTTCAACTGTTAAGGCAAGAGCTGCTAGAGATAGCTTATCCTGCCTTGACAGAGTTCAAAATAAACTCCGTTGCTTAGTGGGGGATGCCCTTTTCTCTTTTTTTCTTCCCTGAAGCCGCTTTCCCACAGAAGAGACGTTGCGAGCCTGTCTCTGCTTTATCGTCATTTTCATGGCAAGTGCTCGTCTGAACTTCAATCTATGGTCCCCCTTACCAAACTTTCACGAAAAACACTCGTCTAGCTGTACACACTATCAATAATTCCCCCCTTTTTATCTGTTCCTAAACCAAAACGTAGATTCCATGAACAAAGCTTCTTTCTTAGAACTGACGCCTGTGGAACTCTGTTCCGTTTGCCTGCTTTCCAACTGGCTACAATTTGATTGTCTTCAAGTCCGACGTAAACAAGTTCTTAATGAACCGTCCCCCTAAGTAATCCAATTTACAAAATTTCCGCTTCTATCGATTACGCTATAATCTGATTGACTAATGTATACCCATTAGCCTTTATCCTCGAGGTGCCTCCGGACCTTGGTAAGTGGTGACTCCTATGGAAAAAAAACTTCAAAAGATTCTATAAGGTAGCCATATTCTTTAATGCAAGATTAAATATATATATATATATATATATATATATATATATATATATATATATATATATATATATATATATATATATATATACAGTGGGGAAAATAAAAGTTGGACACATCCCATTATTCTTTATTTAACACATTTTTTATGGAGCGAATGACGCGAAAATTTTACAGGAAGTAGTTACTAATTTAACAATAACAAATAACTTTAGAAATTGGAAACTTTTAATGCATAACAAAAATTATATAATAAAAACGAGAATAGGTATTTTGTTACTTGGATATTAAATATACTATCGGATACAAAACTATCATTCTTTAAAGTCATCATTGATTTAAAAACTAATGGCAAGCAAAATTGCTTGGCGGTCAAGTAAGACACTTGACGTAAACGGAACATTTTCCTTTAATCCTAAACCAAAAATACTTTATGAGAAAAGACGCAGCGGTTGTATAAGATAAGTGTCCACTACGTATGTAAGTACTTGCAATCCTCGCATACAGAAATAAAGGATGTGGATAACGAATTTGTTCTTAGACAGTGCTTACGTTGCCGACAAAATGCGGACAACGAATCAGATATCCTGGTTATGGAACGTCATTTAGCGATGAGAGGGTCATGGAAGTTAGTGAAAGGGGGGTTTCAGGGTTCAGTAAACAAAGTAGCTGAGTGAATAGCAGAAAGTAGTAGCAGCAGTAGTAGTAGTAGTAGTAGTAGTAGTAGTAGTAGTAGTAGTAGTAGTATATGAATAAACAGGGTGTTCGCGTTAGATGGAAGGACTGCCGAAGATAAATAAAGCCAAACCCCAGCATAGCTGACGGTACTGGAATGTGACAAAAAAGGACAATACAATAATTGTTGCATAATATGCTGATATCCGATTCAGTGAGGGCATGGATTATGCCTCTGGCTTTTGGGGTTGTGTATCAACCATAAATGCCTAGAATAATCACGTCACAATGGGCTGAGCAGTTAAGAGACAAAATTAGCTGCAAGACTAAACGAAAGGTTAGAGTAACTAGTATTGTCTCAAATAATTTCGCCACAAATGGCTGAGCAGCTAAGGGACAAATAGGTCGTAGGAATACACTAACTCGTGTGGTCAAGAATTTCCGAGAGGAAGTTTTAACTAAAAGAAAACCAATTGGCCATTCGGCATGAAAATCTTCTATCCAACGAATACAACGAGAGAAATATTAATGCTATGATTGGTATGATGAGTAAGAAAGAATCGAAGGTTGTAGAGGAAAATAAGAAAAGAACTCATAAGATAAAAAAAACATGCATGATCGAAACGAAACTCAGATATGGTCTTGCCTCGATTTAACTGGCTTTGTAACATATTTTTAATATTTCAAACTTTTTGGACAACCAACCTGAAATATTTCGACACTGATTCGGTGAAATTTCTGAAAACTTAAAAAAAAACATTTCTCGCTATTTAAACAGTTAACTGAGTCTTCCCCCCTTTCAACCTATTAAAACTTTTTAGAAAAATACGCTGGAATTCTTTTTTCTTACAAATATATATATATATATATATATATATATATATATATATATATATATATATATATATATATATATATATATATATATATATACAATAGCATGGGTGGCCGGCGTTGCCCGGGTATTTGGAGGTGTATGGTGAACAAAAAAAACGGTCACTTTTTTAAGTTTGATCCCTATTATGACACCTTAACATTTATTGCTTTGTGCTCAAATCAAGTTATTAAGTTAGATCCATGTCCAAGGAATCTATATCTAAAATTTCAAGTGTTCAGACTTAAAATTGTCGGAGGAGTTTGGTAGAGTTCTCAAAAGTCAAATCGTTGAACTTTGACCTCTAAAAGAAAAATTTATGGCCGAAATCGATTACATCGATTTTCCCAAATCTCAGTGCCCTGTATATCAAATTTCGTGTCTGTAGACTTAAAATTGAGATAGTTATTGCGTAGGGAAATGTACACACACAGACAGACAGACGCGTTCATTTTATTTATATATATATATATATACTAGCATTTAATCCCGGCGTTGCCCGCGTGTTTGGATGTGTATGTTGAGCAAAAACAAAAAAGTGGCAGTAGGAAGGCAGGCTCGAACCCGTATCGCAATGGAGGAAAAGAACGCGGTAAGACCTAACGTTTATAAGAGTTATTGCTTAGTTATTTATGCTGTTACGACTACCGCTAAACCGGAAGCGACATTTTTTAAAATTAAGGCTAGACAATCTAAAGGAGAAGATAACTTTCAAAAATATCGGCGAAAAAAGTGACCCCCCCCCTGTAGAAAAGTGCCTAGTTGAAGGGGAAGAATGTTTTTAGCCAATTTTTCGATATTTGTCGTATGAAAGGTCGAACTTTAAAACGATAGTGATCTTGGTAAAATCCGTCGCCTCTATTGAAAGTTTAAGGCAGACGTGCAAACAGACATACATACATACATTAAAATATTGGTAACTAAAAATTTTCGACCCAAACTGATGGAAAAGCTTGCCCTATCTCTGAATACCCTTTATGTAAAATTTCAAATGTTTAGACTAGAAATTGTCTTTAGTAATTTGGAAGAGACCACAGAGGTCAATTTTTTTAAATTTGACTCCTATTATGACTCCTTAAAATTTATTGTTTTGGACTCAAATCAAGTTATTAAGTTAGATCCATGTCCAAGGAATCTATATCTAAAATTTCAAGTGCGTAGACCGAAAACTGTCGGAGGAGTTTGGAAGAGTTCTCAAAGGTCAAATCGTTGAACTTTGACCCTTAATCGACAAATTTCTGGCCAAAAACCGAGCACATCGATTTTCACAAATCTTGGTACCCTGTATATCAAATTTCGAGTCTGTAGACTAAACATTGACAGAGTTATTGCGTAGGGAAATGTACACACACAGACACACAGATGCACAGGCAGACAGACACTTTCACTTTTATATATATATATATATATATATATATATATATATATATATATAATGTTAATTTTTGAAATATTGTTAATTTCAATGTATATTGTTCTGGTTTAACGGGTTGGGACTGTTATAATAAAACTGAATCACCGTTAATTTCGAGTAAAGCTCAATGTATCTACTTTATAACAAAAAATAAAAAATACGAAATTTAGATTTAAAATAGAAATTTTGGTTTGCACGGTACCCAAGATGGCCGACTTGTAACAACGTGGGGATGTAATTTCCTTTCACCAAACGAAAACTCCAGGTTTATCGTGTACAAAATTAACTTTTTGTTGGTAACATCGAATGGAAATAGCATCTGACGAGTTGGTGAAAATAGGAGATTTTTATGAATACATAAAATCATAAAATTGCAATCCCATTAACGAAACGGCTGTAATGAAGAAATCCCAGATGAAATAAACAAAAATTACAAAAAAGAAAAAATGTAAGTCTTTGAATTTCAACAAAGTTTTGTACTATATATATATATATATATATATATATATATATACATATATATATGTATATATATATACATATATATATATATATATATATATATATATATATATATATATATATATATATAGTCTAAGGAAGCCTTGAATAAAAAATGCAAAATTAAAAATAAAGAATGCAGTTTAAATTCCCGGAAGGAAAATAATATATTAACTTTAACCTATCGCAGACTTAGCACCTACATAATCCGATTTCTAAAATCCAAAATGCTTATGACAAAAGAGAATTCATTTATATAAGAATGAAGAAAAAGACAAAAAAGGCTTTACTAAAATTGTTAAATAGAAATAGACTTAACATTTGCATAAACCGATTTCGCAAAAGTCTTCAATTTTAAACCAGAATTTAACTACATGAGAATGAAAAGAGAAAACCTTAACTAAATTTTTTTTAAATAGAAAATATATATAAAATCAAATATCGCCTGCTGCAACCGAGTTATACCTATACTGAAATGTACTTTTAATCATAGCTATATCCTAACTTTAATCTATATTGAAAAGATACGTTTATTTTTCCTGTTATCGAGTTAAATATCCAGAGTTCGTGCATATAATTTTATCTTAATTCTTAAAATCACTTTGAATCGTTTTTTAATATTTTTCTTTTTTTAAACTAATATATAACCAACATTTAAATCACATATTAATTCCTCTCTTAAATCAACCAGTTGCGAATCTAGACTCTTTCACCGCATCCTTATCTTCTTAACCCCTCTGTTCCATTAACAATGAAATGGAAAACATAGTAACATCTTTTTTCAATTATTTTGAGGAGTGTAACTATACAGTAGGTACATAAGCTTTTCTACGAACTCAATTAATCATAACTACCTATGCGGGATTGCAGAAATACGTAGTTTAGTACCCAGGCGCATGGTTAACCCTCTCGATGCTGATGGACCCATAGTTTTTTTTTCAGGTCATCCGTTTAAAAGAAAAACTCTGTAGCTAAACCTGTGCTACTGATCTCATATGCATTTGCACTAAATAAAGGGAAGGGAGGCCTATTTAATCCTGGTCGACGCGAACGAATTACCAGAAATCATTCAAATATGAAGAGTCATTTCTGAAAACGACAAGGTACTATAAGAAGGCTGACTAGGAAACCATCAGGGATTTCATCAGAGATGACCCATGAAGAAATAACTTTTCTTTTCCTGTAGAACAGTGCGCATATGAGACCACTGAATAGTTCAAACCGGCAATTGGAGCACAGAAGTTCTATAGCCAACACCACTTTTCCCAATGGTTTACTTCTACTTGCGCAACTGCCATTGCTCAAAGGCAGCATGCATATCGCAGATTTATCCGACATAAATCCAACACAAACACACAAAGGTTTATAGAAGCTAGAAGTAATTGTAAGAAAAAATAGTAAGAGCTAAGAAAAAATATACTGAAATCACCAGAAAACTCATCGAACGCAGGAACTCGTGATTTCTGGAAAATCTACGAGTGCAGTTTATAGTGGGCAATCAACCATTCTCCACTATCCAACAATCATGAGGTTGTTTGCACGGAAACCGAGAAAGCTAACATCTTTGCTCGTCAGTTTGCCTCAAACTCTACATTGGACCCAGTACGTTACTCCTTTCCTGATTTTCCTTTGCAGACAGGCGCTACACTAGATGATCTGAAAATTACCCATTCTCCAGGACATCATATTTAAAGACCTATACACCTCAAAAACATGTGAACCTGATCTCATTCTGGCTGTACTATTAAAAAAATGCTGCGCTGTAGTTGTTCCAGTTCTCTCTAAACTCTTCAACAAATGCTAGAATGAATCATGTTTTCCTGCCTGCTGGAAAATTGCTCCTGTAGTATCAGTTTACAAGAATTCTGGCGAAGGAACTGACCCATTAAATTATCGCCCCATTAGCATCCTCCTTCTTTTCGCCAAAATATTTGAGTCCATGATTAATCAATCTCTAGTCCACCACCTTACTTCTGTCCAACCAACAATATGGATTTAGGAAAGTCCGTTCTACTTCAGATATCCTAAGTGTAATTTCTGAACGTATGTACTATGCACTGAATAAAACAGGGGAGGTAGGGCAGTAGCCCTGGATATATTAAAAGCTTTTGGCAGGGTATGACGCAATGGTTTTCTCAGGAAAATCAGATGATATGGTATCACAGGACAAATACTTAACATAATTAAATCCTTCTTAAATAAGAAAAGAATCGAAGTTTCCCTCGATGGTTGTGCGTCCAAACATGATATAAAATCCGGAAGTGCCTCAGGGGTCGGTTCTTTGTTATTACTGATATTCATAAATTACCTCCCTGATAAAATTGTCTCTGAGATGGGTATATTTGCTGACGACACCACGCTCTATAACAGTCACGAGGGGAAAACAGATGAACACATACACTCGTCGGAAACCTTGAGTAAGACGTCCAGTCTGTAGTGGAATCTGGACAAAAATGGATGGGAACGTTCAATGCTGCAAATATTAAGCTTCTCTCCAATAATTACAAGAAACATTCTCAACCACTAATAGCTATGGCTAATGATACATTACCTGAATGCGCTTCGTTCAAACTCCTCGGCTTAACTAACGTTCACAGGGAACATGAGTTGGAAGAGATACATCGATGGCATTATCACGGATGCTGCGAAAAAGATGCTCTCTCTCTCTCTCTCTCTCTCCCTCCTCTCTCTCTCTCTCTCCCTCCTCTCTCTCTCTCTCTCTTTACCGTGCTAGATAGTTACTTACGTCTGAAAGTATCCTGTATCTCTACAAGGCTACCACTCGCCCATGTAAGGAGTTTTGTTGTCACATTTGGGTTGGTGCATCTGCTTCTAGTCTCTCACTTCTGGACAGAGTTCAAAAGAGAATCGCCAACCTAATAGGCCCTGAACTGTCAGCTAGGCTTCAGCCTCTGTCCCATCGACGAAATATTTCATCCCTCGGCCTGTTTTACAAATATTTTCATAGTAGATGCTCCGACGAACTACAACCCCTTGTACCCCATCGACATAAAATACCCCTGACAAACTCGACAAACAGGAAAATCCTACCTCAACACAGTAAAAATCTCTAGATGCCAGAAAGCCTTCTACGTTAATAGTTTCTTCCCTAGAAATTCTTAACTTTGGAATTCCCTTCCGGGTTCCTGTCTCCCTGACTATACTGACATGCAAGAGTTCAAGTGTAATGTAAACAGACATCTTGCTGCTCAACTCCCTACATAGTATCCCTAATTTTTTTATTTTCACAACGCATAGACATCCATATTCAACTGATAAGTAATTTTAATATAGTTTTCAATTCATATTATTTTAAACAAATTAAATTGATTTATATTATAAATTAATTCACTAATTAATAAATAAAAGTAAAGTTTATTTTGCTATATTTTTCCAAGGGAAGTAACTCTTCCTCACTTATTAGGTAAAATTAATTATTGACAATAACGATATAAAGGAGTTTTCAGATTATTTTTAAACTTAACAAAACGTAAGTATAGTTTTTGAATTGTATGATTTTAAAAATTATAATTGTTAGGATTTATAAGTTTGATTGTAATATTCAATAAGATAAAAAGCTATAGCAAACATCTAAATGACTATTTTAACCACAGTTCCTGATTTAAAAAACGAAAAATTAAAAGATTCATCTGCCTTACTTTTAATGCTAGGTTTATTTATAGTGTCTTTTAAATTCAATAAAAACCCTTCAAAATTTGCTGATGAGGAGACCTTGCTTACCAAAAATCTATATATAATTATTGTACATAACTTGATGTATACCACAATAAAAAGCATTGTTTTCCGAAACGATCGTACAGATAATTGATTTTGTTGTTGTTCCTTCTTATGAAACGGATTTTTAATTTAATTATAATTTGATTTTAAAATTTTAAATTATAAATCACATTACTTAATATTGTATTAGCTCTAGGACATTTAACAATCGAGCTTATTATATATCTAAATTACAACGAGCACTTTCTATTTCCTGTATTTTAATTAAACTAGTAATTTCACTGTTACATAAAATACACTCAGCTCTAGACTATTGTTCTAATCTCCTTTAAATTATATATATATATATATATATATATATATATATATATATATATATATATATATATATATATATATATATATTACCCCACCCCCATCTGTTTCATTATTCTATATTTCATTTTCACGCTAGTATGATCATTTTATACTTAGTTTCTTTAAATAGTTTACAGGCAAAATTTCTATTATCATTTTGTTAATTCCTCCGCTTTGACTAGAAGGAAATTATTTCTTTGAAACTCCCCGGATTAAGGACTTTCACCTCTATTTGTGTTTTCTTTTCCGAGAATAAATGTGTAAAACTCTTGCTAAAGTGTTCTTCAGCATATTTTATTAAACCTATGTACTTATATATATTTTTGCATTTCTTTTTAAGTAATAAATTTGTCGTAATTATCTTTAAATTTATATTTGTGTGTGTGTGTGTGTGTGTGTGTGTGTGTGTGTGTGTGTGTGTGTGTGTGTGTATGTGTGTGTGTGTGTGTGTGTGTGTGTGTGCGTGCGTGCGTGCGTGCGTGCGTGTGTGTGTGTGTGTGTGTGTGTGTGTGTGTGTGTGTGTGTGTGTGCAGAATTATTAAAGTATGAGCAAGAATTGATGATTGTCCTTAAAAATTGAACAAAAATGAGAAAATAAAAAATTGGTATGAATAGATGGAGTATAAATACAAACTAATTCAGTAAAGTCTTCCTCTCAAACTCAGCAGAATAAGGACTATAAAAATTTCTAAATGTTTTTCGTACAATTTAATTGATGACGTTCTTACAGAGAAAATGATAGGGTGTACACGACGCATATCATTATAAGAGATTGTTTCTTTCTAAACAAAATCGCAGTGATAGTTGGCCTCGAGGAGTCGAAAAGCAAGGGGTAGCGGGAACAGGATGGAGTCGCGACGCAGGAATGATCACATCTTCAGAAAATCGATAAACAATGGACGGCACTGGAAGGAGAAGCGGCTCGAATATATTTCCGTTGCAAGTCGCTTCTTAAATGATACTAACTGCCGACGACTGCCTGGTCTATATATGTAAACTGCGTTAAACTCGTCGTAGAAGAACAGTAAATAACAGTTAGATGAATATTAATTCTCTCTCTCTCTCTCTCTCTCTCTCTCTCTCACACACACACACACACACACACACTCTCTCTCTTTCTCACTCACACACAAACACTCTCTCACACACACGTTCTCTCTTACACTCACTCTCTCTCACATGCACACACACTCTCTCACACACAGACTATCTCTCTTTTTATTTCTCTATCGCTCAAACACACACTCTTTCTCTCACACACAAACTCTCTCTCTCTCTCTCTCTCTCTCTCTCTCTCTCTCTTCTGTCTTTCCCTCTCTCTATCTCATTCTGTCTCTCTTTTTCCCTCTCTCTCTCTCTCTCTTCTGTCTTTCCCTCTCTCTATCTCATTCTGTCTCTCTTTTTCCCTCTCTCTCTCTCTCTCTCTCTGTGTTTCTTTGCTCTCTCTTTCTCTCTCTCTCTCTCTTTGTGTTTCTTTCTGTCTTTCTCCACCTTTCTTTTACTCTTTTTCTCTCCTACCTCTTTCTGTTTTCGCTCTGCTTTTCTCTCTCTCTCTCTCTCTCTCTCTCTCTCTCTCTCTCTCTCTCTCTCTCTCTCCCGCTACGATTCTTACTTCCATATGAGGAGAGTTGCATTTCTTTCCACATTCTCGAAAGACTGATATTTTAATATATGGACTTAGCTGCTCGTAGATCGCCTCCATATATGTCAATCACTACGCGCGCTTAATATCCATGTATAGTGTTAACTACTAGAAAATTGCCATACATAGTATCAAGGGTTGAAAATTCGCCAATACTTCTACAACGCTGCACAAAATATCATGAATAACGTTTTCGACTGATAATACATATATAAAACAACAAGAATTTTAATTTATACAGATTTTCTATTCATTATTATAGAGTAAATTTTGTATTGATTATTATATTGTACCCAATATATATATTACTGGTTTTAAATAGTTTTATTAAAATATGATTTAAGCGCCACAGCTAGAATTGAAACCAAACTATTTAGCACCTAGCGTTATTTGTTACTATCTAGGCTAATGGCACATGCATATCGAAATCTGACAAATCAAACGTAGAAATATATATTTGCGCATGCGTAAAACATACATCGAACAATGCCTGCCAAGTTCTAAGTCTTTAATTTTCACTCCTTAGCAGTTATTTTTTTCGGCTAAATGCCAAATCGATTTTGTTCCACAGGTCTGAATATATCATATATCAAGTTTCAAGTCTGTAGACATAAAATTGACAGAGTAGTTTGGTAGCGACCATTGTAACGAAGCGGTGCACTTCTATTGTTACAGAACATCGACGAACAAGAATCAGCAGCAGCCGTTGGATAGCTGACTAACTAAAATACTAGCAGCAGCAGTTATCGTAGCACATGTGCAAATTAAGTAAGTGTGCACGCGCTGGCGTCACGAGAAGAAGAAGGTGAGAAAAAATCAAAAGGAGAAAAGGACAGCACGTGGTCGAGGAGAAGAAAAAAGCTGCGTGTCGGAGAAGATGGCCGTGTGAAGTCGAGTGCGAGAAAGCGCTGGCTATGGCTGGCATCAGGTGGCGGGGAAAAAACTTTTAAAAAGCACATATTATATGGCAGAGCGTTGCAACACACATAGGTGTGCGAAAAGGCTTTTGAAAAGTTAATGAAATGCGTTACTGTTGAAAGAACCACGGACAAATGTTTTTCATTTGCACTTTTAAAAAAAATACTGAGTCGTTTTCTTTTTTGTTTTCCTTTGTTTGTTGCTACGACGGTACCAGGCAACGTGTGGGTCTGAGAGGTTTGAAATGTAACGACGCGGTTAAAAAATAACGGCAACGTTATACCGTTCCACAGATAGAGATAGAGAGTTACTCTTCGTACAACTCCAACTGCAATACTATTATGCACGCTGTAGAAAATATGTACAAATAGAACCGTGTCTAATAGTGAAATGAAACTAATAATCCATTAAAAAATAACAGAAGAAACGAACAGTTAATTCATAAATATTATGTAATCAACTGGAAAGCATGCCAGGGGAAAACACGGGACAATTTAATCACATCAAATAGCATTTTGTTAATGATGATACAAATTTATTTATTTTTTAAATAAAACTGTAAAGAAATAAAAAGAAAGAAGAAATAAATTCGCTTGAGCAATGTAGAAATCCCCCAGATTCTGAATTATTTCCTATTATAACAGTTACTTTCTCTTAAACTACTTGCGTTTGGAATTTTCGTTTGCTCCTTGTTTCCCACACCGCCTCATCTATAATATAAATTTCACCTGTCAGTTTAAATGCATGTATGTATGTATGTATGTATGTATGTATGTATGTATGCACGTACGTACGTATGTATGCATGTATGCCTAAAACGTTCGACAGAGGCGATGAATTTCCACGAGATTGGTATCGTTTTGAAGCTTGACTCTCCGGGCGACAAATATCGAAAAATTGGCAAAAAACATTAATTCCTTCACATTTAACTGGGCACTTTTCTACAGGAAGGGGTCGCTTTTTTCACCGATATTTTCGAAAGTCATCCCCTGTTTTCGATTGACTAGCCTTAAACCTACATCATTCTAGTTTGGCGATGGGAGCAACAGCAAAGAAGTCAGGGGGTTTTTTCACGTTCTTTTTCCTCCTTTGCGGTACGGGTTCGAGCCTGCCTGTTTACTACTTTTTTTTTGGAAGAAGGGGGTCAACACACACCTTTAAACAACCGGGCAACGCCGGGCACCCGGGCTAGTCATATAGAAAAAAGCAACACTCCCACACACGTTGCCTCTACAAATCTGTTCCCTTACATTTCAATGGCAATATGCCGGCTTTTGGGTAATAAAAGCAAATAAAAATATGCTTTCACGACAAAGCAAGCTTGTATGATCGCGGTTGTTATGCTCCTCACCCGGAAGCCCATTTTACTGTTTTTTTTTTTTCTCATTTAATAATAATTAAATAATAATAATAATGCAACACATTTTTAAAACGTTGCCTATTCTCTTGTCTATTTTGTTTATAGATGTACGACGCAAACGTGGGTCCTACGTTATTATTGTAAGACTTTTAATGGTAAACGAATACTACCATTAGATTTCACATTAAATTTTACTAGAGAAAAAAATTGTTTGTTCTTGGCGTAGGGCTTTGTTTTCAATTGGCTCCAGGAGAGAAAGGTAAGGAAAACTATCTATATTATATTACAAAGTTCATTCATTCCTTTTTAATTTTCCTGGCTACGAACAAAGGCAACGACAACGTTACATTCCTATCTTTTTTCGCTGTTTTTTTTTTTTTTCTTCAAGATTCAGATTTGCGCCCCTTTCGTAAAAGGATCAAGGGTGCTTCTTCGTTATTAGGGCGAAATTCAAAAATCGAAATATTAAATTTCAAGTAAAACATCTGCTTGTCATATCACAGTAATAAACATGTCCAAGATTTACGAGAAACTTTTAGATAGAAAATTAATTATTAATGAAACTAGTTTTCGAAGACAATTACCGAACATCGAGTTTTGCTAAAAAAAAAAAAAAAAAATACACTCGAGGGTTTGACTCGTAAAGGGAGGTAAGAATTTTCTGAAATAGTCTAATTTAGCAAAACTCAATTTTGCTAATTGTCTTAATAATTAATTTCATAACTTATCATTTTTTGTATTGGGGGGGGGGTCTGTTCATTACTGCGGCATAACAATTAAGTAGATATCATTGATTTTACTTGATATACAATACTTTACTTTTCGAATTTAACTCTAATACCGAGGGAACACCGGATCAAATCCCGGCTCTTGAGAATGACATTAACTTTCTTCGTCTCTGTGTTGACTATATACGGAACGTAGATAACCTGCAGGGTCTCGAACATGTTCTGTTTTTCATTTTACGTTTTTAACAAAGGAGTCATCACATATAAAGGCCCAGAGGCCACTCGAGGATAAGGGTTAATGTGTGTACAGTAGTAAATGGACCAATATTGTAGTGATCGTTAGTAGTGGAAATTTGGTAAATTGGATTACTTAAGGGAACGGCTCATCAAGAATTTGTTTATGTTGGACTTGAAGACAACTATAATGTAGTCAGCTGGAAAGCAGAAAAATGGAAGAGAGTTCCACGGGCGCGCACTTCTAAGAAAGAAACATCGTTCATGGAATCTACTTTTAGGTTTAGGCATAGTGGGGGAATTATTGATAGCTAGACGAAAGTTTGGCGAGGGGGCATAGATTGGAGCTCAGACGAGCACGTGCCATGAAAAAAAAACGATAAAGCAGAAACAGGCTGGCAACGTCTTTTCTGTGGAAAAGAGGTTGCTAGGAAGAGAAAATGGCATCACCCATAGGCTACGAATTCTATTTTGAACTCTCTCAAGACAGAATAAGTGCTTCTAGCAGTTCCTGTCCATATGTGTCATCGGTACTCCATCTTTGGATGTACTTGGTTCTTATACAGATAGAGAATTTCATCAGCATTGAGATATCTACTGGAGTAATAAAATGATCCCACCATTTTCCAGCGACCCTGGCAACGAATTTGATTACGTGTTCCATTTGAGATCAGTAGTAAAGGTCAGACCCAGAAGCTGGTCAAACATGGAGCCTCCCCAAGATGAGAGCCATACGTTTCAATTGATTCCAGACAGGGATTAGAGTGTTGATGATATAAAGATAGAAGCTTTGTTTTAGATGCATTAAAATTAACCAGCCACCTCTTTCCCCATTCTATCATGTGCTCAAGATCCGAGGAGGGGAAATCAGAGAGAATTCCATCATTTACGGCCTTTGAAGTGGTAATATTGTCAGCATAAATGTCTACAAATGATCTTAGGATGTGATTTGAGAGATAATTGATGTAGATCAGGAAGCGAGTTGGGCCCAGGATGGACCCCTGAGGGACTCATTAATACTGCGAGCTTGTGATTTCTGCACATCAACCACTACTCTTACAGGGCTATCATAGAGAAACGATTTAATAATTGAGAAGACATTTCCAGCTATACCGTAGCTGGAGTTATTGTGGAGTATACCTTTATGACATACCCTATCAAAGGCCTTTGATATGTCAAGAGCGATTGCCCTAGAAAGGAATGCTCCGTCGAAGGATTCGCTAATTCTCTGAGATATAACTAGCAGAACGGAAACCATATTGTATGTCACTAAGGAGGTTATTTTAGCTGAGGTTTGACTACTTTTCTATTTAACAGAGATTCCAGCAATTTACTCATAAGGCAAAGGACACTTATTGGTCTGTATCGAGAGGGAGATGACTGCTCACCTGATTTCTTAAATATGGATATACTAATGAGGTTTTCTAGGGTGTTGGAAAGCAATTCTCCTTATGACGCTTAAACAGCTTTGTAAGTGTTGGAGCTAGTTCTGGTTGAAGCTTTTTCAGCACTATAATAGGAATGTCGTCAGGGCCAGTTGCTTTACTGGAATTAAAGTTTTAGATTACCTTGGCAACATCACACACAGATATTTGTATGTCGCATAGCGTGTTTTCAGATACAGGGGGCTTGATCGCATTTGGTAGAATTAGCTGCAAAGTTCTTGGTTCACTAATCGAAATAAAAAAAAAGAACTCAGCTAGACAATTTACTATGTAATTCTTGCGGCGACTCAGCCGTTTTCCTCAAGTGACTCCTAGCGTGGTTTAAATGGAAATTGTCTTCCTCTTTTGCTACCATATTCGACGCTAGACGGCGCTTTATTAGCAGATTATTTGAAAAGTCTACTAAAGATTAGCGTCAGCAGATTTTGTTTTTTATTTTATTTTTGTTTTTTATTTTGTCTTTTGTTTTTTTTTTTGTTTTTGTTTTTTTTGTTTCGTTTTTTTTTTGTTTTTTGTTTTTTGCAAAAGAACGCGTGAATTGACATTCGTTCAAAATTGGAGAATGCGTTTATTTTGAGAAAAATAGCAAGCGAATCACAAACTATTGACATAACAGATTCCAATAAAAAAAATAACAGTAGTATTATGAATTTAATAAAACACAATCAAATTTTTAAAAACTAAATTAAAAACTGAAATCAATATCAAGAATATTAACATTTGCATCTAATAAAAGGGGGAAATATCGCAAATTCACAACTTATCTCCTAAAAGCGTCCATCTTCAATGCATAACTATTAAGGATCGTCTTAGCTTGATACAGTTCTGCGTTCAATAAAAGTTTTTTAAAAAAAGCCTTCGTAAAGTGAGCTCGTTCCGCAGTTGGATGAGTGTGTCGTTTTAAGGGATACGAAAATTCAGGGGGGTGCGGAGAATAGAATTGTCAGATTAAATCAGCTTGCGAGATAAAATGAGTACATTTTGGAGCCAGAAAAGCCATTATGCATTTAATAAAACACAACCAAATAAAAAATATAAATTAATAACTGAAATTAATTTAATTAGTATTAAAATTGGCATGTAATAGGAAAGTAAATAAATATCGCAAATTTACAACGTATATGCTAAAAGCGTCTTCAATTCATAACTATTAAGGATCATCTTAGCTGGGTACAGCTCTTCGTTCAACAAGATATAAAAAAATACGTCGTAACGTGCCATCGTTCGGCAGTTGAAGTTTTCAAAAATTAAAGGTCCCCTTTCTTGGTGTTAACACGTTATCTCCATATGAGATCCATAAATATTAAGATATCCCATTGAAGTTTTCCTCTCCTCAATTGACCATTTAAATGAGAGCTACTATTATACAAAAGGCATTTGTGTGTGAGAGAGTCCGTTCCCTGTGAAGTCTTCAACTGCTGGGCTTGTTTTTTTTTTCTTTTTTATATGCAATTAATATAAATGTACTTTATGTGCCTGGCAGAGTTCTAAGATAGTACTTGTCTAAAAATTATATTATTTTAATTCTCACAAAATAAAAAATAATATCAATAAATATTTAATAAGGTAATATATTTTTTTAATGTGAAAAACAAATTCAAAATATTGACACTTTATTTATTATATCATGCTAAAAATTATTAGGTACTAGCAGGCCGCCTGTCGTTGCCTGGCATTGCCCGATCGTAAAATATGCATACATTTTCTATTATTCTCTATTTTCTATATTTGCTATTATTTTCACACACACACACATTTTCACTTTTATATATACTAGCAGTTCAGCCCGGCTTTGCTCGGGCCCTATGTACTATTCATAACTTTATGTGCATATGTATGTATTAAAAAGTGTGAATATGTACGGTTATGCCTTTCTATATAATATGCTACCATAAAGAAAAGTTGTTAAAGACCGCAGACGTCAATTTTTTGTGAATTTTTACCTCAATTTTGATCCTGTAATATGAATTTTTTGGGCTAAAATCAAATTAAAATGTTTGACCCATGACCAAGTAACCTACATCTGAAATTTCAAGTGTTTAGACCCAAAATTGGCGGAGTAGTTTGTTAGAGTTTTGAAAGGTCAAATCGCTGAACTTTGATCTCTTGCCAGCCAAATTTTGCCTAAAAACTTATTAAAAAGCTTGATGCTTGGGTCAAAGTTCAAAAGATTTCACTTTTGCGGTCTTTAGCAAACTATTAAGCTAATTTTGGGTCTAAACATTTTACATAAAGTGTATTCAGATACACTTTATATAAAATGTAAAATATTTTGAACTTTGACCCATTGGAAGCCAAATTGTCAGCAAAAAAAAACTATTAAAAAGCTTGCTCTATGTCTGCATACACTTTATGTAAAATTTCAAATGTCTAGATCAAAAATTGGTAGAGTAATTTGGTAGAGACCGCAGAGGTCAATGTTTTTTAAACTTTGGCCCTAATTATGACTCCTTAACATTTATTGTCTTGGGCTCAAATCAAAATATAAAGTTCGATCCATGTTAAAGTAATCTATATCTATAATTTCAAGTGTTTAGATCCAAAATTGGCGGAAGAGTTTTGTAGAGTTCTTAAAGGTCAAATCTTTGAACTTTCACACCTTAAAAGTCAAATTTCTGACCGAAACCCGATTAAAAAAATTTTCCCAAATCTCAATAACCCTTATGTCAAATCTCGAGTCTGTAGACTGAAAATTGACAGAGTAATTTGGTAGGGAAATTTACACAGATAGACAGACAGGCACACAGACACAGAAACATTTTCACTATTATAAATATATAGATATGTCTTCACGGCCCGAATATGCGAGAGGAGGGGGTATCAATTGTGGAATTTAAAAATATGTCTAAGTTCACGGTCGTCAGGTTACTCCACCTTACGAGATGTGTTCATATAAGGCCTGTTTAAGAAGTAAGGCTTCCAATATTTTTAAACTCAAAAACTGAAGAGCTACGAAGATGAAACTGATACCATTACAATGAGCGACCTTTTTTGCTCGAGAATTTATTGATCTACATAGTCATAACCATTCTCAATACATTTTTGCCAACCTCTTTTGATGCCTCGGTCATAAAAGTCCGGAGCCACCTTTGTGCACTAAAATTTCTGTCGATACTCTGAAATCAACTAACCCATTTGTAAACGTTCAACAATCATCGATGGACATGGATTGGTTCAATTTTTTCCGCATAAAGGAATTCAATGATGCATTGTTGCTTCAGACGAATGTCATTGACAGGGGTTGCTTTCTTAGACTCTCACATTGTCAATATCTACAACAGAAAGATAAAACTTTCAGGTCATGGATGCATAAGTTCAGTTATCATAACAATGCAATTTGCAATCCGTTTGAATCTGTTTGGATAGAATTGAATTAGGAGACATTATTTTGAAACGCCCTCGTAGTATTATCTTTATACATATATATAGTAAGTTATAAAACCTACGTATTGAGCACTGTTGAAGAAAATACTTAAAGCTTACGCATAAATTTATACTTTCGTATATTACTTTCTGTGATTAAATGAATAGTAGTCATATATATATATATATATATATATATATATATATATATATATAAATTTTTAGTTAGTCAATAAATTTAAAATTTATGACGTGAAATGATTAAATTCCAAATCATTTTTTTTTATTATTATATGTAAGACAAAGAATACATTTGAAATATTATATCTCCTTATCCTATAGACGTTTATGTAATCACTAAAATTTGATTAATTTGCTCTATCTTCTATATTGAGCAATTTTTATTTAGATGGGTTTGTCCTTATAAAATATTACTGCCAATAATATTTTTAAGACCTATAATCATAGGTTTCAATACCAGTTTATTTGTTGGATAATTTATTCTGAAGTACACACACACACACACACACACACACACACACACACACACACACATATATATATATATATATATATATATATATATATATATATATATATATATATATATATATACTAGCAAAAGTACCCAGCGTTGACTGGGTTCAAAAACAGCCTACAGAAAATGGACTCTCATTTATGAAAGTATGATAGGTTATGAAAAGGAAGGGTTTTAAAGAGATAGCTTCGAATTTGGGGGTATCAAAACCAAAGCAAAATATGATGAAAGTAAAAATAAAATAGATAAACTCCATAATTTATTATACCATACCTGTTTACACTGAAACACGTATCACAATATTCTCTGGATCTATATTAAAAAACCTTGTTAAACTTTGTGACATGTTTTCATTCTGTGGAGGCCAGGCGCGAACGAACACCCCATAATTTTATTATACCATATTTTTTCAAACTGAAACATAATTATCAAAGTATACTTACGCAGATAGATATGAAAAGTCTTTATTAAATTTTGTACCTATTTCCATTCTATGGAGGCCAGGCGCGAACGCAGACCCCACAATTTTATTATACCATCCCTATTTAAGTTAAAACATACTTATCCAAGTATTATTATGTACATCTATATCAAAAACACTTGTAAACGTTTTTTTTATTTTTAATTTTATTATTTCCATACTTTTTGGACCAGGCGCGTAAGCAGACCCCACAATTTTAATGAATCATCATTATGGCAAATCAAACATACCCATTCCTGTGTCTCGATACGTCTTCTATCATTATATGTGATCAGTTTTCTATAATAGTCAACCCTATAGGAGCCTATTCGTGACCACACACAAACACACACATACATACATACACACACACACACATACATACATACATACACAGACGTTCACCTTTATATTATATACTAGCGGGGGTAACCGGCGTTGCCCGAGTGTTTGTTTCCGGGACGGGGGGGGAGTTTTAAAAAATGTTATGGTAGGTAAGTAGGAAGGATCAAACCCGGAGTCATGAGTAAAAGTAGGAAAATAAAGTGTGAAAAAAAAAACATCTGCAACGTTAACAGTTCGGCCACCAAGAAAAGTCCATTCCAGTTGTTTAGGAAAAAAAAAAAAAAACGACTACGGTAGGTCGGCGCGAACGTGAAAATATAATGTGAATTGTCCAGCACGCTAACCACTACGCCACAGAGCACTGCAGCTTAGTTTAGTGATTTTAAATAACTTCACATGAAAGAACTACGAAGCAAAACCGGTGTTCTCTTCTCAACTGTTCCTTGTGAACGATCCCCAAACGATGTTAAGTGGTGGCAGGAGGAGGAGGAATTTATTAGAGAGAAAATATTTTACCACTTCCATTGATCTTAACCGATTTTGGCCGTGACTTCTCAGCAGAAAACGTATAGAAATCTAAGATTATCGAGGAATTTGAGAAATAATAAGCCTATAACACACCTCAGATATTGTTCTGCCGTTTGTGCATATTATATTTGCATGAAATATCTTGATTTTTAATCCTATTAATGTCAAAATCAGACGGGAAAAAATAAGTTCATTTTATTTATATAATATAATATATATATATATATATATATATATATATATATATATATATATATATAAGAAAAGATATATATAAATATATATATATAAATATATATATATATATATATATATATATATATATATATATATAGCTTATATATAGAGAGATTAATTACGTTCGTTAGAACAGGATATATATATATATATATATATATATATATATATATATATATATATATATATATCCTGTTCTAACGAACGTAATTAAGCTCTGTGATTATTTCGCCTAAACTGTATTTATTTTTTATCAAGTAATGTATAATGATATCTAAGCTATTCAGGCAGAATGACAAAAAATTGCAACGCTCCTCGTATGTTATCACTAGGGTTGTTATAACAGAATATTCTTTTCATTGTTTTGAGTATATATCCGTTGATATCTTATATGTTTTTACATAGACTGATATGGTTCTCGATATATTAACTTAGTATAATCGAGAGTCAAAAGTTGTGATAACTAGGGCTGTTATCACAGCCCTAGTTATCACAACCGAATATTGCAATTTTGTAGCAATTTATATTGATTCCACTGTTGGCAACTTTAAAACGCGTTTAATAACCAGTTGTTCATATTTTTAATAGAAAAAAAAATGCATAGACTTAGAATACGAAAACAAAAGACTAATAACTTGAGATATTTGTTCTCAATAACAACAAATGCAAAACATGCTTTCTCTTTTAACGATATAATAAAACTTTCAAGTAAACATTCATAAAAGTATACTAAATAAATCATTTACATGATACGTGTTCAAAGTAAAATAAGTATTTTACTCGTTAAATTATGATTAAGATGTTAATGTAGTTTGCTTGAAGCATTGTTTAATGTGTATAAAAATTAATTTAGGTGTATAGAAGGCGAGAGAATGCAGAGATGTAACGGATAGGCACAAACTGAAGGAACTTAAAATATAATTGTGGAAAAAGCTATTTAATACATGCATATATATATATATATATATATATATATATATATAATGAGTCTATTCGTTACATATCTTCACTATTATGCCTCCTATAAACATATTTTTTTATAATTAATAATTATTAAATAAACAGACATAAATAATAAAATTAAGGTCAAAGCTCTGACTCTCTACATTTATGTAGCATAAGTTTAGTTTGGTTCGGGAAAAATCTAGATTCTTAAAGTGGCATACTGGATTAGCACAAAACAAATCAAAAGAAATTTAGTACTCTGATCTAGTGCAAAACGGGTAATGAAATTGATGTCAACCAGAAGCCGAATAATACCAGATAAGATAAAGGAGTTTAGTGTATTATGCTTGTTATTCCGATATGTAGCGATGAGAACGAGAAACTCTATTTACACCAGATCATAACGTTTCGCTCAATATCGATATCCATCGCAGGTAGCGCGTAACAGAGCACGGACGCATATGGTGGCTGTATGCAAATACCGAGCCATGTGAGAAGTGACGTCACGGTAAGGAAAAAGAAAAATACTATTAAAAGGATGTTCGATACGACAGATGTTAGAAAAGACGATCACGTTAGAAACGTAGGTAACGTCACAGCCGTAACGAGAAGTCCTGCTTTTCAGTAGAATGAAGAAATTAAGGTCTTTTCTTAAACCTGAAACAGGAGTTGAAGTTCTTTCCTATTCTTGTGTCTCCTTTATGACTTAGTCTACGTTACAGTAGATTATTTGGCGCCGTTCGTCCACGCTATTTCGCAAAAAATAGTTCAATCTAGAATAAAAGAAAAAAGGTTACCACAAAACAATGCATTCGCAAAGAAAGGAGACAAGAACGGACCAAGCTAAGCAAGAAAGAACTAACCAAACTGAAAGGGAAAACTTGAGAAAAATAGGATTGCACCGGGTTGTAAGTAATGTTGTTAGTTTTGTTTTTTCTATTTTCTGTTCACTGTTGAATTTCTTCTTCTGGTTTGTTGGTCATATTTTTTAGTTGCCTAAGGATGTTTTATGGAAACTTTAGGCTAACGTGAATACTATTTTTAATGTTTGATTTCTAGCATTATAACGCGGTTATTTAATATTATAGTGGGCAAATGCTCATTCAACAAACCAAGTAGCTTATTAAATTTTAAGTTCGACTTTAGAATTAAACATGTACAAATTAACACATTTTATTCTTGTAAATTGATATGCGATATGTTCAATGAACGATTTCGGGCTGAGAATACTAAATGTTTCTATTTTTTATTTTACGTTTTTTTATTTGAAGTTTTAAACAAGACACGTTGAATTGTTACCACAGGCTCTACTGAGTTGATTATAAATTTTTTTTTCATGTGTAAATTTTTAAACCGAGTTTAGTGCTTTTATATTTTGGTATTTTCTTACTTCGATTCTTATAAATCAAATGCCGAACACATATATTAATATTTAAAGCTATCTTTGATTTTAGAATTTATGGCAAGCGAAATTGCTTGGCGTCAAGTAAGACATTTGTCGCTAATGGAATATTATCCATTGACTTAAAACTGAAACACTTTATAAAAAAAAGACGCAGCAGTTGTATGACAACTGTGGTAGAAAGATAGGTGTCGACTAAGTATTTAAGGCACTTAGAATCCTCAGATTCAGAAATGGAAGATGTAGATTACGAAGAATTTGTCTCTGGACAGTTCGAAATTTGCCGATAGAATTCGGATAACAAATCAAATTTTCTATGTATGGAACGTAACTTAGCTACCAGAAGTGACTGAACTTTTGATGGTTCGGTTTACGAACAGAAGTAGCTTAGAAAATAACCTAAAATAATAAGCAATAAGTTAATAAACAGGGCTTGCGTTGGATGGAGGTAGGGGGCTGCCGAATGTAAAATAAAGTTTAACCCCAATACCGCAGGGTTGTACTGGAATCTGACAAAAAAAGAGAAAAATGCAATAAATATTGCGTAATATGTTGATATCCAATTAAGTCGTGACACGAATAATAAATACCCTTGACTCTTTAAGTCGGGTGTGAACCGTAATTGTCTCATATAATCACAACAAAAGTGGGCTGAACAATTAAAAGACAAAATGAGCCGTAATTGTCTCGAGTATTCTCGTCAAAAGTGACTGAACAGTTAAGAGACAAAAAGGGACCGTAGATTAAAACAAAAGGTTAGATTAACTAGTGTTGTCTCGAATAATCTCGCTGTATAGAACTGAGCAATTTAGAAATATAAGTCGTATGCAAGAAGTTATGCTACCTTGTTTAGTCAAAGAATTTCGGAATGGAAGTTTAAAGACTATTTGGACAGCTGGCGTGGAAATCTATCAAGTACAAGGAGAGAATATTAATAAGACTAATACAATAGGTAGAGAAATCTTGAAAGTTGTCAAAGAAAATGAGAAAAAAACCGCATCAGAAACAAAATAAAACTCGCATAACGAAAAAAATGAATTTGGATATATAACGCACAGTATGACATATTTGTCATGAAGATTTTCGGTAAGCAATAAACTAACTTTATTGCTAAATTAAAAATATCCCGTTTCAGTTTGATGAATTTGCAAATACAGTACCAACAAACAGCAAATACTATCCAATAGCACATGAAGTAGTCTTGGATCGAATTGCCTTGCTTAATTTTACACAACAAAGCTGAAATATTTCAGCACTGATTCTGACAGTTTCTTAAAAACATATTTTCGCTATTGAAACTGTTAACTGAGATTTTTCCTTATCAACTTATTAAAACGTTGTCTTTAAATATTCGAAGAATCTGTTGGAACTCCTTTTCTTTTACAAATAAAAAAGAAAAGGAAAAATTAAAAGAAATAATTTTTGACGGGTGAAAAGGAAAAAAATGGTAAAGTGGAAGGGTTGAACCGACGACGAACTTGGACATTTTATGTGTTCATGTTTTTCTGGTGACTCTTGAGTGTTATCTTTTCTTGTTTCTTATTTGCATCGGATCAGATTTTAAATTATTGTGAAGAACTATTTTCAGTATATAAAGCTGTGTAATAGAGCATGGATGCGAGTATGGCGATTGTGTGTAAATACCGAGCCATGTGCGAAGTGACGTCACGATAAAGAAAAAGAAAAAGACTATGAAAAGGACGTTTAAAAGGACAAATGTTAGAGAAAACGAACACGTTAGAAAAATGTATGACGTCACAGTTGTAACGGGAATTCACGCATGGTTGGAGAATGAGGAATTGAGGATTTTTCTTAAAACCTGAAACAGGAGTTAAAATTCTTTACTATTTTTGTATCTATTGTGACTGAGTCTACAACGTGTTGGTTCCCGGACTACGTTACCAGTGTCCGAGATATTCCTTATGTTTTCATTAGAGTATGCTTTACTCAGAAAACAGTCCATGAGGATTTGTGCGATAGTCTGATAAGATAGTTTTGTCTTAAAACTATTCTTAGCATTAAAGACCAATATCGTTTCCCAAACTCCACTATAAAGCATCTGTACAAAACCCAAATTTATGATTCTCTAATGTATTTTTATCGTCTGGAGTGTTTCTAGATGGGGTTTGTATCAAAATGTCTCTGATAAATATCGAAAATCAATAATCGAAAAAATGCGTGGGAGTTCGTTCCATATGAACTCCAAAATGACTGGGCCGATTTATTTGAAATTTCATACAAATGTATTTCATGTGTCTTCGAGCATTTTTAGATAATATTTTTTTGGAATGCCTGCAATAAGTATTGAAAATCGATAATCGAAAAAATCTGCTTGTGAATTCGGTCCTTAATGGATTTCGGAGCAATTGAGCCGATTTATTTGAAATTTCACACAAATGTACGTTATGTATGTGGGAGAAATGTTAGATAGGATTTGGATCGGAATGCCTCCGATAAGTATCGAAAATAGATAATCGTAAAAATCCCATTAAAAAGTGAACAGACCGATTTTGACTAGAGTTAACTCTCTTATACAGCCTAACATCACAAGTGCATTTGACAATCTTCATTATTGTACAAGCAAAAGGGCCCAACGTATAAAATTGATAAGGCGGACGCGCGTTCGAAATAAATGTTTCTGTATAAGACACAACGAAACCATGATACTTGATTTTTGCATTTTAAACTTTAATTCAAGTTATTATATAAAAAAGAAAATTTAATAAATAAATCAACAGTGGATTATCTACAGTGCAATGCAGACTACAATGCATTATGGACTAGATCACAGCGAGCAGGTATGTTACTCTCTCTCCCGGTGCATAAAACTCAACTTTGTTACTCCCGAACACCAACAGGTTTAAAAATGGATTACATTCTGAAAAAAGTCAGAGTTCTTCAGGACCAACTAGTATCTCTGACACAAGATAGCTCACCATGATGTGTTATGACCCAATAAGTTAAATAAATCTTCGAGGTAGTTCTTACATCTCAATAAATTTAGCCTTGAGACGCGGTCACTTGTGCACTAGACAACAATACATAATACGGCTTGAGAAGTCATGACCATAAACTTTCTCCCAAACCAAAGATACTTGCTTATGCAGTTGTCTAAGACTAAAGAGAATCATTTTGTTGAATACGCCGAGTAGTAACATGCAGGTAGGACCTGTGTTTTCATAAAAGAAGAAGCTTAAAAATACTAGAAACTTCGATCGACTGAGCTACATCCTGTGTTAGAAAAAAGGGATTATCTGAAATAGGAGTTTATATAACTATTGTTGTGCAGTAGTGTTATTTTTTATTTATTTATTTTTTATTTTTTACACGGACGCTGTCGGGCGTCTGCCATTATGCCATCATATAATCATATAAACATATTTAAAATTCATAATGGTCTGTCAATTAGTTTAGAAGTGAATCCAAGACATAAAAATATATAAACATATACACTAATTAATATTCATAATGATCGGTTAATTAGTTTATGAGTAAATCCAATGCAAATGCCATTACTTTATCTATTTACGTGATTTTTGGAATGTAACAAAAAATGATATATTATATATGTTTTGGATATTACATTTTCGTTACATAAATCAAAAACATTCTTTTGTATTTTTTTAATAAAATTGTTCTTGTGTATTTATTACATAACATTTAAAAATCAAGAATATCGGAATGTGTAAAAAAAAAAAAAGGAAATGATGGAGATCGCAACACTTGTGCTAGTAATCAATCACGCTATCCATTGCACCAAAGGGACAACAGCTTTAAGAACGTTGTGAAATATATAAATAAATAGGTTTCTTTTACTCGATGTACGCATGCGCAGAACGACGCCATTGTGCTACGCTCGTCTAAGTGTCAATGCTTTCATGTTTGAACCCTTTTTTGGAGCCCTTAACAATTACTTGGCCTTCGGGACAAGATCAAAGTGTAATTGGGAGTTAAGTAGGACGTCCCCAAATATGAAAGGGTGAATGCGGTATTATGGTGAAAGAAGATACTAGCTGGGAGAAACTTTTGACTTTGTTTAGTTCTGGAGTGACAAGGATGACCAACGACCCCCAAAATCCCCCCTTTTGAGTTGGCCATGTGCCTAAGCTATTTGTTCATCGTTGATTTTGACTGTATTTTTTAACATGAATAAAAGATTTAATATCTCAAAGTGTAGTATCTGTTCCGGCAGATACTGCAAGCAAAGACCATATGTGGGGGAAACCCCACATATAAGAAATTGGTCAATGTAGGGGCAACCCTTCATACCAATTGTCACTATCCAGCTCCCCTACTCCCCGGGGAGTTGGTCCCCATTTCCCCTTCACTCCTCACTTTGAAAATCGGCCTTGTGCCTAATTTGCTCAGTGGGGGAGAAAATAGATACCTCAAAGTGTAGTATCTGCTCCTCAGATGCTGCACTTCAATTTCTGGTTCTCTGTCAGTGGAGGAGAAATCCTTTACGACTCAGACAATTTTTATTTTTGTTCCTTTTCTCCACGTTAAAAAACGACCCTGGTGTCTAACTCTGTCCCGTGGGGAGGCATTGTAAATAGGAACAATTATTTTAATCGATAAAACACCTCTAATAAAATTCTGCACCAAAAATACAATCTTTTGAGCTATTGCAGACCGTCCAACGATCATCCGTCTAGGAGGAGATAACACGCATAGTGAGATTTATATATTAGATTATTATTATTATTATTATTATTATTATTATTATTATTATTTTATTATTGCTTTAATTATTATTTTCTATTTTTATTATTCTTTTATTATTATTTTTGTTGTATTGTATAGTAGTAGTAGTAGTAGTAGTAGTAGTAGTAGTAGTAGTAGTAGTAGTAGTAGTAGTAGTAGTAGAAGTAGTAGTAGAGGTAGTATTTTGCATTATTATTTTATTATTATTGTATTTAAAACTTAGTGGAGTTAAATAGAATATTATAAATACAATACTTATAAATAGGGTGTTTATAATTGGGAAAGTATTTAAGAACTTAAATCCTGAATTGAAATTAATGACAGGAAAAAATTAGTGCCAACAGCAACCTCAGAAAATTAAGCCTTGTAGCAAATTTAGTTTAAAACTTTGGAAATAAATTAAATTTAAAAATGCAAACTGAGCTAGCATTAAATAAAAAGTAACACTAAGCATCTTTTCCTTCTGGAATAAATTTAAAAAGACAACCGCTTTTTGAAATTACACAAATAAGTATGCAGATATAATTGTAAATCGCCACTATATCGCTTTATACGAAACTAAGACAGAACCAAAACAATATGGTAGGAATGTTTAATATTAGGTCCGGAATTGAGAAAAAATAAATAAAATAAGTAAATAAATTTAAATTAATAACTTAGAAATAAGAAATAATAGTAATAACCTAAAGTAAGTGAACATAGGTAATTGGTTGCTAGAATAAATGAATAATCGATTGAAACATTTAAAAATAGAGATGCGAAAAAAAGTGGATATAAAAAATCCTTAACAAACTGAAAACGGAAAAGCCTCTGTGGGATGAAATGTAGGTAAATCTTTTATCGCATAGTTTTTCCTTAGAATGGAAATGGATTCCATATTGTTCATTAAAAAGTGTTTTTCCATAGATGCCGTACTTGTGAATATTTTCAAACGATATAAGGTTTGAAATTGTCTGAATGGTCGCGACACATTTATAACGAACAATGAAAATACACTACTTGTTGCTATCCATCCAACTTTTGTTGTCTTGTTTTTATGAAAATAATATATATATGTATATATATATATATATATATATATATACATATATATATTGACGCATTGATTGTTGCTATTTCTTCTGATGAGTTAAGGGCATAGTAGATTCACTGATTGATATAATAATTAAGTGGCTTTGCGCTACGAAACAGAAACTGTCAAGAATTGTAAATGCCAACTTAATTAAAGGAATAAATTATAATATGTGCGGCACCATGAATTTTTTTAATATAGTGTTTTGTCATTTATTCACTATATTGCTTTGTAATTACATTGAGCTTCTTAAATAAGGATCGGTATATATTATAAGAAAATATATTTCTACAGAAATATATATATATATATATATATATATAATTATTTCCACATCTCAAAGAATGCCGCAGCCCACAAGAGCCACGCCAGCCAACGAACCGGAAGTCTACGACTCGAGTTTCGCCCTTATTTGGGCTCATCAGTCAGACATATCTGTACCCGGGATTTGAAACCCGAGCATCTGCTTGATCTGTGTTGGATAATAGAATTTCTTGTTTGGGGAGTTAGCTACGTTGATAGAGTGCTTGCCTCGCATGCTTCATGCTCGGGTTTCAAATCCTGGGTTCGGATATGTCTGACTGATGAGCCCAAATGAGGGCGAAACTCGAGTCTTAGACTTCCGGTTCGTTGGATGGCGTGACTCTTGTCTGGTGCGACGTTCTTTGGGCTGTGGAAATAATTATATATCACATTCTATATATATATATATATATATATATATATATATATATATCCGTAATCCTGTCTGTTTGTTTGTTTGTTCACAATTAGATTAATATATACAAAACTTCCTGCTAAAAACAGTTATCTATATAAATTTTATTTACTATAAGATTTTCTATATAAATAAATAGCATCACGATCAATATATATACACTATATTGAAGGCAATGTACATAATAGAACTAATCTAATTTGCATATTATATTAAAGAAAATCTTTTTAAATAATTCGCTCAATTAAAATTACTGATTATAGTAATGTAATTGATGTAATTGTTCTATTTAAGAGTATTATTTAAAGTTAATTTATTTAAATTATTTTAATTCAAGTTATTTTGTACTATTTGCTAAACTGGCACATTTTAAGTAATTTTCACTGATATTTCACTTCCGGTTATGAACGGATATAGTTTTTAACCAAATCGAGAGATATGGTGATAAAATGATTTGTTTTAATTTTTTATTTTCTATAAATGTAAAAGTTACAAATATTGATAAAAAAATAAATAATTAGGCTAAGGATTATTTTATTTTTCGACGAAATATTTTAAATCGTTAGCCCTCTATTAAAGTCTCGGCTATAAATGTCCATTTATTGTAAGGTGTGAGCACGTTTACCAAAAGGTTAAAATTTACTTCCTACGGACGATTTTAAAATCATTTTTCAACTATTCACTTGACTGTCTGAATTTTATTATCGTTTCCATAATACTTTGAAAAAGAAACAAGGTAAAGTAATGCTTTTTATATCAGATATATTCCTACGCGTTTTTTCTTTTTTCACTTTTTTTTCTTCGATTTTCTTCTGGGAAAGATCTTATGTTTTCCTGTCTGGGTAATTGATTTAGTTGATAATATTGGAGTTTCGACGTAATTATGGGTTTTTTCGGGGGAAGGGGGTGTCGCTTTATGTCTCAGCGTCACTCAAAGACAAATAATTGCAGAAGTACAAAAATGCGGGTGTTTTTATCTGTTTAGTACTTCTGCAGTTTACGAACCGTGCTATTTTTTAGATATGATTTACAAGTGAAATTCAATTTTTGCCGTATCTTTTGTTTATTAAATTTTTATGTAAAAGTCCTTCCTTTATAAAAAATGGGGTACTTTTTATATACACAACCAAGCATAGTTTATCCGCAAAAATCCTAATTTACATTTTTGGGAGCAACACAAACTGAAAACGGACCTGTACAGTTTTTTTTTTCTACGTAATGTAGAACTTTCGTTTACATTTTTACCAGTGGTACAAGAAATGTCGTTTACCCAGAAGTTTTGAACCTCCACTGTCCACCGGTATTCTACAATGCCGACTCAGGAAATGTGTGTTTGGAGATTGCGCAACTCTTGTCACAAAGTTCTATGTGCAGGCAGCTACCGCATATATGTGTGTGTAAAACGAAAGAAGTATATATATATATATATATATATATATATATATATATATATATATATATATAGTCTCTTTGTGCGTGTGTGAGTTTATATATATATATATATATATATATATATATATATATAGTCTCTTTGTGTGTGTGTGTGCGCGTGTGTGTGTGTGTGTGTGTGTGTGTGTGTGTGTGTGTGTGTGTGTGAGTTTCGCCCTAATAGGTTCCGAAACGACTGAGGCTATCTATTTCAAATTTCATACAAAGCTAATTTATATGTCTGGCAGTGTTCTTAGATATGTTTTGTTCAGAAATTCATCCGATAAGTATCGAAAATCGAAATAATCCTATCTTCAAAATAGCCTTTCTCTCTTATAGATACGAAAGAATAATTGTAACAGGGGAATATTTTACGATACACCGGCTTAGGAAGATAGCGTAATTCAAGCGAATCATTTCTTCTTAAAAAAAAAAAAAAAAAAAAAAAAAAACAGATTTATTATAATCTGGAGATGTAGCTTAGTGGTGGAGCATTCGGCTACAGATCGAAGGATCCTCTGTTCAAGCCCGTGTGTCCTTCATTTTATTTTTTTAAAAATTCTGATTAATGACTTCAATGCGCTATAAAAGAAGAGGTACTATTTAAAATCGCCGCAAATCATTTCATGAAAACATGCTTAAAAGACTATCAAACATAACCACTCTCGTTTGCAGGATCCTAATATAACGTCGTCCGGGGCTCTTATCAATGGAAATTACCGTTACCCATGTATGATGAGTAAATATTATAGAATCATTGTACGTACAGCATAGAAGTTATTCGGTCATTGAGTTGATGAAACAAAACAAAACGGAAGCGATATATGAAAAATAATGACACGAGCTCTTCGTTTGATCTTTCAGATTTGTCTATTTAAAGACAGTGTCATAGTTCAGGTACAGTCAACAATAGATAACAAGAAAAAATAGTCATTAAAAGAAAAGAAAGGCAGAATGGATGTATTAACGTTTTAGTTCAGCACGCTTAGTGACAGCGCTGTTAATTTCTTTCCCTCTCGTTTATTTTTTCTTGCTTCTTAAATTAAAATGGAGTTGTTCGTTCCTGTGCGTTATCAAATCGGGTTTCAACTTAATCTTTTTTTTTTTTTTTCGTGTTTTTATCGCATCGAAGCTTTAAAACGTTCTGTTGCAATATGTCGGGGGAAATATCTTTGTCGCATCTAGTTAGTACGACGGTCCTCGTTCTGAGGATTCCGAGTTGCTATTTTTCCAGAATGTTAACAAATCTCCGAATCTCTTGAATCTTCTTCGTCTGCACATCTTTGACGGAACTTATCTGCTTGCGTGGAACCCAACCCTAAAATCGTGCTCGTCTCCCGTATTCTCGAACTTAACCCAACCGATCTCACGGACGAACTGACTAGAAACAGTTGTGCGGGAAATTTTTTAATGGGAGTATGAGTGCGGTTATGGGTGCAATTTCACCTTCCATCTACCAATTAACTCATGCCATATCGATTCTTACTGAAGAGTGATTTGTCAATCATTTATGCTAAACCACTTTATGTGACGTAGGCTTTTCCAAGGAAAGATATGATATCATATCCCGAGCAATTAGTCAGGTTCAGCGCGTCAACTTGCATGAGTTAACAATATCTTTTGTCATCAATTGAAATCTTAAAGCGAATTGACATTTCCCCTTTGCTCGGAAATCAATCTTAACTAAAACAATTAATTACTTTTCATTTTCGCCTAGGTGCGTTCAATCTATTATTCAACAAAAGACACTAGTGGATGTATCTTATGTAATCAGGGTCCGTAGGTATTATGGTAATTAGCGGATGGCTTCAGTGCCACCTCGTTTGGCCGAAGGGCTGAATCTCCCGGGGCTAGTTACACTGGTGAGGCGCTGGAGTTTTATTTAAGCGACAGCGTTACACTAATATATAACAATATCAAAGCAAATGACTACACCACATTCTTTATTTTATTTACATGGGGTCACCTCTTATCAAGGCCCGAAGGCCACTCAGGGATAAGGGTTATTGCGTGTACAGTAATCAATGAGATAGTATTGTAGTAATCATTAGTATTGGGGGTTTTGATAGAGTGTCTTACTTAAGGGGGCGGTTTGTCAGGAGTTTGTTTATGTTGGACTTGAAGACGTTCAAGTTGTAGTCAGGTGGGAAACAGACAAGCGGCAGAGAGTTCCACTGGCGTGCAGTTCTAAGAAAGAAGCTTTGCTCATGGAATCTACGTTTGGATTTAAGCACAGATAAAGAGTGGGGAAAATTATTTACAGTAATTTCAGCCAGACGGGTATTTCTCGTGAAAGATTGGCGAGGGGGGCGAGGGATTGGAGCTCAGACGAGCACCTGCCATGGAAACAGTGATAAAACAAAGACAGGCTTGCAACGTCTCTTCTGTGGGAGAGAGGTTGAAGGGAAGAGAAAAGGGCACCCCCCACTAAACCACGAAGTCTTTTTGTACTCTGTCAAAGCAGGATAGGCTGTTTTTAGCAGCTCCTGCCCAGATATGGCAGCAGTACTCCATCTTTGGACATACGTGGCTTTTATAAAGATAGAGAATTGCATCTGTAGTGAGATATCTTCTGGAGCGGTAGAAGAATCCCACCATTTTCCCAGCGTCCCTGGCAACATATTTGATGTATGTGTTCCATTTTAGATCAGGAGTAAAGGTCAAACCCAGAAGCTTGTCAAAACATGGAGCCTCTCCAAGACGAGAGCCACCCATTTCAATTGATGCCAGATGGAGATCAGAGCATTGATGATGTAAAGATAGAAGCTTGGTTTGGGATGCATTAAAAGTGACCATCCACCTCTTCCCCCATTGTACCACGTGCCCAAGATCAGAGGAGAGAGAATTAGAGAGAACTTTGTCATTTACGGCCTTTGATGTGTTGCCATAGATGGTCGTGTCATCAGCATAGATGTCAACGAATGATTAAAGTATGTGTTTTCGGGAGATCATTGGTGTAGATCAGGAAGAGAGGTGGGCCCAGGATGGATCTCTGAGGGACTCCAGCATTAATACTGTGGGCCTCTGATTTCTGCCCATCAACCACTACTCTTATGAACCTATCGGAGAGAAATGATTTAATGATTGAGAAAACATTTCCAGTAATACCGTAGCTGGAAATCTTGTGAAGTACGCCCTTACGCCATACCTTTTCGAAGGCCTTCGATATGTCAAGAGCAATTGCCCTGGAAAGGAAACCTTTGTTAAGAGATTCACTAATCCTGTGTGATATAACCGTTAGCACATCTGCTATAGATCTTGCAGAGCGGAAGCCATATTGCGTGTCACTAAGAATGTTGTTTCTGTTGAGGTGGTTAACTACTTCTTTATTTAATATGGATTCCAACAACTTACTCATGACACACAGGAGACTTATTGGTCTGTACTGAGATGGAGATGACTTATCACCTGAATTCTTAAATACAGGGCAAACTGATGAGGTTTTCCAGGGTATTGGAAAGCACTTCTTAAGGCAACGCTTAAACAGTTTTGTAAGTATGGGGGCAAGTTCTGGTTGGAGCTTTTTCAGCACTATAACTGGAATGCCATCAGGGCCAGTTGCTGTACTGGAATCAAGGTTCTTGATTAGCTTAGCGACAACACGCACAGATATTTGTATGTTGCATAGCGTGTTGTCTGTTATAGGAGGAAATACAGGGACTTGATGGTCATTGTCGCATGTGGTAGAATTAGCTGTAAAGTTCTTGGCAAATAGTCTGGCCTTGTCTGATGCTGACGAGATGACCTCAGGTCCATTGATGATAGTTGGGATAGAACGCACACTTCTGTTCAAGATCCTGTTTGCTATTTGCCAGAACTGGTGGGAATCAAGCCGCTGCTCAGCTACTTTGGATTTAACAGACTGAGAATATAGCTCTCTTGCATATTTTATTACTATTTTACAGTGGTTGCTGGCAGTTCTGAAAGCAGCTTTAGTCTCAGTACAGCTATTACGTTGGTAGCTATGGAAAAAGTGATTTCTGTGCGCGATGGCAGCAGCACATTCAGGGGAAAACCATGACTGACTGTTAGGTTTTTGTTGGAATTATTTCGATGGTTTGAATCGGTCTATGCCTATAATTAACCATTCGGTCAGGTCTGATACTATAGAGAACACATCCTTTTTAAACATGGAATGCAGAGGTAGGTCAGATATGAATGTACGGAAGCTATCCCAGTCAGCCATAGAGTATCGATATACAGTACGGTAGAGAGGTACGTCTGAAGACTTATTACATTTCATTTTTATCTTAACTGCTACAACAGAGTGGTCAGAGGATCCCAGAGGAGATAGAACGGAACATGAATACAGCTCAGGGGAAGTTGTGAGGAAAAGGTCTAGAAGGCTTATTGACCGGGTTTATCGGGCACAAGGGTGGGTTCGTGAACAATCTGAGTGAAGTCATAGGCAATGGCAAAATCGTGACAAAACCTCCCCTCGTCATCGGTTTTATTTGAGTGGGTCAGCCATTCCACATTATGGACATTGAAGTCACAGCAAATGTGAATGTTAGCCGAAAGATGAGCAGACAGGATGTGGTCAATTTTCTCAGATATGCTCTTAAAGATAGTAACTCCACTGTTGTGGGAGCGATAGAGGGCAAATATAAATGTAGTGGTATAAGCTAGGGCATCCCGAAAGCACATATAAGTTAATTAGGGTATTCTCTGGAGATATCCCTACCACATGGAAAGCCATCTTTGATGAAGGCACATATTCCATGCCCATGGCGATTTATGGGGTCAGATTTAGATGTTAAGTTGGAGTAACCTTTAATTATGAATTCGTCTAGAGAAGTGGTTGGCCCTTTGCTAGTTTCACTTAGAAAGAATATGTCCGGTTTTGTCTCCTGTAATTGTGTTTCAACCTCTGGACGGTTGGAACGTAGACCCCTGATGTTGGAGAAGGAGACCTGGTAGTAGGGGTCTACGTTGGTGGATGGGGTTCTAGGTTTATTCGTGTTTCTTTTTTTCTGTCTCTATCTTTCTCTCTTTCTTTTTTTCCAACTTTCTTGATTTATCCTTTAGTGAATGCTTAGTATTGTTAGTCTAAGCTCTACTCTCCCCCGCAGTGCAAGTTTTTGGGAAAATGGCATCTGTTTAAAAGAAGCAATTCTGAATATGACCAGAGTCTGCAACCAGTCGTATGCACATAAATGAACATCGTAACAAATTAAAACAAACAACTATGGATAAAAATTCGAAAAAAATAGTATTTTTTGTCAAGGATGAATGTTTTATCTTTCTTTCGCTTTCAACTTTAAATCCTTTTAAAAATAGATTTCATAAGAATGTTCTTTTATTCATAATATTTTTTTATTCAAAATCCTTTCATTGATAATTCATTCGTTCATAATTCATTTATTCATAATTCGTTAATTCAAAATTCGTTCATATATAATTAGTGAAGCTATAATTGATTAATCTATAATTCTTTTATTCATAATTAGTTTATCCATAATTCTTTTATTCATAATTCGTTAAAGCATAATTCTTTTATTCATAATTCGTTAATCTATAATTCTTTTATTCATAATTCGTTAAAGAATAATTCTTTTATTCATAATTCGTTAATCTATAATTCTTTTATTCATAATTCGTTAAAGAATAATTCTTTTATTCATAATTCATTAATCTATAATTCTTTTATTCATAATTCGTTAAAGAATAATTCTTTTATTCATAATTCGTTAATCTATAATTCTTTTATTCATAATTCGATAAAGAATAATTCTTTTATTCATAATTCGTTAAAGCATAATTCTTTTATTCATAATTCGTTAATCTATAATTCTTTTATTCATAATTCGTTAATCTATAATGTCTTCATTCAAAATCCCTTAATTAATTATTTGTTCATTCATAATTGTTTTATTCATAATTCCTTAATTCATAATTTATTGATTTAAAATTCGTTAATTAATTATTCGTTAATTCATAATTCGTTAATTCTATAATTTGTTATTTCAAAATACTTCATTCATTAATTCATAATACTTTTACACATAATCTGTTAATTCATAATTCTGTTATTCATAGTTCACTAACTCTTAATTTTTTCATTCATAATTTCTTCATTCATAATTCGTTCATGTATAATTTTTCATTCATACTTCGTTCATGCATACTTTCAATCGATTAAGTGTCAATTGAATCTTGCCTACTTTTGTCAAGCCGTCATCAGATGATGAGCTAACACATAATTGATTATTACCAGTAAACATCTAACAACACCACAAAAAGACTATATAATGCATACACAAGCATATTTTCATATTGTTACAATCACGAGCAATTTCACGCTCAACAATAAAAACAAAAATGTGTTTCGTAACCTTTATCATTTTCTGCAGGTCACGTTCATTTATGAAATGTTTGACGACTCAGACGAATCCTTGTGTGATTGCGCGGATCGTTTTTAAAGGACAGAATGAAACATGGTAGGCAGCAACAGTGCAACGAGATTGGATATGAAAAGGAGACTGTAACGATTGAATTACAACAGCATCGCCTGTCCTGGGGACATCTGTCTGCAACGGAGTGAACATGATGAATTAAATTGTCATCTTGTATGCCACTAGGGTGGTAACAAAGGTACAATTAAGTCGCTTATAGCCAGATCAATGCTCGCAGGGCAGTAACGAAATAAGAGAAGCCGTCTTTTATTTGGAATAGCCATCATTCATTCAAGTGCTAAATACATCAATTACCAACAACCATAATACACACGCGCATACATACATACGCACACACACACATTAACACTCACACACACAAACACACATATATAAATAAACATATATATATACATATATATATATTTTACACAGTGATCACCACTTATCAAGGCCAGGAAGCCACTCAGGGATATATATATATATATTATTATTATTATTATTATTATTATTATTATTATTATTATTATTATACTGTTGGTAGAATTTTTTCAGTAACTCATAACAACAACACAATATGTCATTCCAAAGAGTGCTCAATGTAGGAAACAAAGCAATATATTGATTGTTGGAGAGCTATTGCCAATAGCTCTCCAACAATCTATATATATATATATATATATATATATATATATATATATATATATATATATATATATATATATATATATATATATATATATATCCCAGGTTGAAAATAATTGAATAATTAGAACTAGCGGGACCTGTGGAAATTCCACAGGAGACTCATCCACGTGTAATATATTGATATTGGCATTCTGTGGATGTTGAGTGTAAATGCAGACGCTTTGTTATTATTGTAGCTTTTTTGTTAAAACTGCAGAAGTCTCTATCCAAGCTAGCACAAACGTCCCACAAAGCCCAGTCCTAAAGTACGCTTAAATATAATATTTTAATTCTTGTAGATTTCGGATATATTATTATATAGTTAATGTTCTGTCGTTTTTTATATATTATAAAGTTGCGATGTTAAAACTATAAAAAAAATATATCCATATAGCATTAGCTTGAATCGAAACCGAAATAAAAACTTACGAAAAATATATATATATATGTGTGTGTGTGTGTGCGTGTATATATATATATATGTGTATATATATATATGTATGTATATATATAACTTAAGTTCCATAAGCCATAATCGAAACCGAAACCAAAGCTTATGAAGAATTCCTGATAAAATTGTTTATAAAAAATAGATTATTGAAGTGTCATCAGTTATAATCGAAACCGAAACCAAAACTTATGACGAATTCTTGGTAAAATTATTTATGACAAGAAATAGAGGTACATAACAATTAAACAACCCGGATGTAAACGTGACACAGAAAATAACACACACGCTATCATATTAATATATAGACAATTGAATTCCGATAAGGGTCGTTGGTAGTGCTCAGTCAAAGAGATCAAATTTATAATTTTTATTTTCTTTATGTAAATATTGTCATATCTTATTACGATGTGCAGACCGTTTCGATCATTATTGATCTCATCTGGAAGGAAAATTTTGAAAGTTTAATAAAGTTGAAGAACTTTTTATAATGTCAGAGGAGGAAATATTTTACCATGTCTAACGTATAGCATGGTTCGAAGGTCTTATGACATGAAGTCGAAAAGCAAAACTTTTATGGCTGTTTTCCGTTAAGAAACGGAAGGGGTTGTTGATGGGGATGATGTATGAATTATTCAAAGGAGTGGGAGATGGGGTGTGAGAGAGGAAATCTTTAGAAGGAAGAGGTTTGTGTAGCCAGTTAGAGAGATAAGAACAAAGAAAGAAAAAAGAAAAAAAGAGGTGACACAAATGGATACAAACGATCATGATCATAACCATGTGAGTTCGTTCCCTATGGACTCGAAAACGGATGGGTCGATTTTTAATGAAATTTCACAAGAAGGTACGTTACGTGCCTGGAAGTGTTCTTAGATAGGTGTTGTGTCGGTGTGTCTTCGATAAATGTTGATAATCGATAATCGACATAAGCCGATGAAATGAGTGACCAATGCCTAAAGCTAACGCCTTATACAGCATAACATCACAAGTGCATTTGAGAAGTTTTATTACCGCACAAGCAGAAAGATCCAGCACATGAAATCACCAGAATTTTCCTTGATGCGACAGGAGCGAGTTCGAAATGAATATTTCTGCTTAGAGCACAATTGGACCATGATACTTGACTTTTTCATTTTAAACTAAAATCCAAGCCATTATCTCCGCATAAGCAGAAGTGTCAGGTATATAAAATTAACAGTAGGTCCTTTGATATGATAGGGGTGCGCCCGATATGCATGTTTCTGTTTAGAGAACAACTAGACCATGATACTTGACTTTTGCATTTCAAACTTTACTTTAAAGCCATTATATAAAAGTAATTTATAACATCAACGGAATGGTTCTTCACGATGCAATTAAGACTACAATATATTGTAGACAGTAGAAAAAGCGGTGAGGTATGTGAAATTTTCTCCCGGTCCATGATGGTGGGTCACCAATAAGAACAGGTAATCAATCGAATTAACCGGGTTCGATGACAATATATCAGAGAGTAAAACATTCGATGATCCTCATTCAATCCCAGGCAACTTCGGGTCTCCCTGCTAGTATATATATATATATATATATATATATATATGTGTGTGTGTGTGTGTCTCCCTGCTAGTATATATACATATATATATATATATATATATATATATATATATATATGTATATATATATATATATATATATAATGGAAAGTAGAAGGTGGATATTGGATCTACTTTCGACAGTCACGTAACTCTCGCTCCCTTACTTTGTCCATTAGTCCTCATATTCCATGAACGATGTTTCTGGAAAGAGGGAATAATTGCTGTTTTCTGGGTTGGGATTCATCTTATTACCACTTACTCTTTGCTAGTTTTTTACTTTGTAGTACACACACACACACACACACACAAACAGACACAGAGACACAGACACACACACACACACATATATAAAATATATGTGTGTGTGTGTGTGTGTGTGTGTGTGTGTGTGTGTGTGTGTGTGTGTGTGTGTGTGTGTGTGTGTGTGTGCGTGTTCTGTAAAGTCTGATGAAGTTATTGGATCGTTGATACGATTCGGTAATTGAAACATGTATAACTAAGCAAACAAAACGGTAATAAATATATATATATATATATATATATATATATATATATATATATATGGCCTGCAATAGTATTGAGCACTCTCTTCAGGTTTTAACTAATTACCCGTTTTGCTATATATACATATATATATATATGTATATATATATATATATATATATATATATGTGTGTGTGTGTGTGTGTTATTTTGGTAAAACATGTTTTTCAAAATATATTTCACTCTTTGTGTATACTAATACTTTTTGTTTAAAAGCTCAATGTATGTTAAATATAACAATATATTATATATAATAACATGAACAAAGATAGCTGCCGGAACAAACACATGATGTTGAATCTTCTACAAACTTTTTCTTCTTGCTGCCTTTTTTCTAAAGAAAGATTTTCTGATTTTTTTGGAGAGTATATGCACGAAAAAATACGTATAATAATAATAATAATAATAATAATAATAATAATAATAATAATAATAATAATAATAATAATAATAATAATAATAGTTTGTTTCTGCATAACGAAACGAATTTGTAAAAAAAAAATGTATCGAAATTTTAACATACTGGAGGAGCTGTTTTTGCATGAAAATAAATATTGTGATCTTGGAATGTAGCTATACTGTTATTCTTTTATTATATATATATATATATATATATATATATATATATATATATATATATATATGTGATAGTGCTCAATCAAAGAGAGAAAATTTGTAATGATATATGGCATAATCGCGTTGACACACTGGTTCTCGTCAGATCATCGAAGTTAAACAACTTTGAGCCTGGTTAGTACCAGATGGGTGACCATTTGGGAATTTTAGGCGTTGTGCATGCTCTCCGCTTATCTCGTCATTTGTTTCTAGTCGTCTTGTACATACACTTCACTTGCCACTGGTATTTAACAATGTCGATTCAGGAGAGGTGTGGTTGGAGATTGCGCACCTCCTGCCGCAAAAAAATTCACGCGCAGGTACCCCTTCGTGGGTATCCATAGTCTGTAACAGATCGAAGGAGCCCCATCTGCCGACTGTCATCACGACGGTTCTAGGTTCGATCCTCGGCTTGGGAGAGGTGTTAGTCTAGCGGCACTGATGAGTTGTGAAACAACGAAACAGGTCTGTATGTCGATGACTAAAATATATTTTATATATATATATATATATATATATATATATATATATATATATATATATATATATATATTGCTGCTTGCAGCTCCATGATTTGCTTGGAACGATTTCATTAATACGTGCTTATATATATATATATATATATATATATATATATATATATATATATATATATATATATATATATATATATATATATATTGATGGTAAAACGATATATAATCCAATGATTTTAATTTAAAGGACAGATAAATCGATAATGAGAGAAAAGCTATAGAAACCGGAAATATGGAAACTAAAATTCATAAAAAGTGCAATAGACAGCACGACCAGTAGAAAGAAAGAATAAAGAAAAGTAGAAGGAAAAATAAAGAAAGAAGAGTAAAAAGAAAGAAAGAAAGAAAGAAAGAACAGTTAAGAACACTGATAAATTCATGATGGTCCGTACTGTAGCATTTTCAGAAATCATGTGTCCATTTAAATAGATCAATACGTCCCTGTATTTATATGAGCTAAGTTATGGCGCAACAACAACAACCACAACAACGGCATCAGCAGCAGCAATAGTAGTAGTAGTAGTAGTAGTAGCGATAATATTAAAACAAAATCATTCAAATTGCTCAAAAGGAATTCGACATTTGATTTGCTAACAAAGAAAAAAATAATAATATAAAACCCATGTTTTCCACCTTGCATTTCTTTTTTTCCTATCATTGTAAGTTTTGGGCGCATGTATTTACCTACAAAGTCTGTATTGATTAGACGCCCACGCAAAATAAGAGTTCTACGTTTGCGTATGCATCCGTCCAAATATATGACACCCGTCTCATTATATATATATATATATATATATATATATATATATATATATGATTACTTCATTTAATCACATTAATTAATATACGAAGATATAATTTTATGCGTAAATTTTTCAGTATTTACTTCAACAGTGCTTGAGACATAGGTAGAGCTAGATAGTAAGTTATGGAAATATATATGGCAATTAAGCTACACAGAATATTTCGCGTTCCATTCTCGTGAGAATTCGTCACGCTTGTGCCTGACGAATTCTCACGAGAATGAAAAGTGGAATATTCTGTGTAGTTTAATCGCCATATATATTCCCATAACTTACCATATATATATATATATATGTGTGTGTGTGTGTGTGTGTGTACCAGGAGGCTGCACGACGTTGCCCGGTCGTAAAATACGAAGGAATATTATATATTAATTAATGCTAAATTCTTATCTAATCTAAACTCCTATATTGGGGGGGGGGTATTTATCTTCATATTAAAACCCCTTCTTTCTATTTATTTAAAAAGAAAGTACAACTTTGTTATATATGAGTCGTAGAATTACATTCATCTATAAATGATTTAGCTAATTTGCATATTCTTTTAAACGTTCATCGTAATTAATTTCGTTTTATTTTTTTTCGTTTTTTTATGGGATGATCATCTTTAGTTAACTATTACATATAATTATATCCATGCAAATATTCTACATGATTTATACTTGCGTAATATTTGCGTAAAATGGTTATAGTAAACACAAAACCTTTTTCGATTTATATTTATGTACGCGTCTATATATTTATTTTTTTTTTAAATGCTCACCAACCTCTTCTGTCAGTTTTTGGTCTACATACATGAAACTTAATATATAGTGTATTTGAACCCATACGAAACTTTATATTTGGGTTTTAGCTAGGAAAATCAGTGCAGAAGTGTGAAAATTAGAAAAATGGAATTTGTCAGGTGGAGGTCGAATGACGGCATTACGAATATGCATGCGTAACGTAGCAGCTATTGATTCATGTTTTAATTTTTAGCCTTGCAGCAAACATGTCTTCATAGCTCATGACAAAGGAAAAAGTAAATCGTAAGCTAAACCGGTTGTTTTCGATTCTCGGTGATGACACACGAGTTATTATTATTTATTATTATTATTATTATTATTATTATTGTTGTTGTTGTTGTTGTTGTTATTATTATTATTATTATTATTACTTTTAGATCATTACTATATGTTGAGAATAATATAATCTATATAATTATAAAACTCAAATGACGCTGTAACGGGTGTTGCAACCCAATATCCGGTTATATTTAAATTCTGAAAAAAAACAACAACAACATATAGACACATATATTCGAATTAAGAATTTATTGTTTGACAAAAGGAATGTATAGAAGGGGTTATGTTGATTTCCTTAATCCATGGATTTTCAATAATGGCTCATATCATCAGAGGAAATGAAATGCGGTTAGCAAAATGTTCAGCTGTGAATAGAAATCTACCAAAACACACTCAACGCACCAACGAACGCGGCTGCCCCGTACACCTTTCGGAAAATCAATAAGGAGCAACCATGCTTTTTTGTTATATGGGATTACTGCCTTCTCCCCTGGACCAACATTCTGCGCACTCCACCAGATAATGGACTGCCCAGGTTGTATCAAATTCCTTTTCCCTATAATTATCTCCATATAATTATCATTCACCACTCAAAAAAGCTATTTTCAGTATTTGTGCTGAAAAGCAAAATAAGTATCTATTCACAGCTGAACATTTTGCTAACCGCATTTCATTTCCTCTGATGATGTGAGCCATTATTGAAAATCCATGGATTAAGGAAATCAGCATAACCCCTTCTATATATTCCTTTTGTCAAAAAATAAATTCTTAATTCGAATATATGTGTCTATATGTTTTGTTTTTTTTCAGAATTTAAATATAACCACTAAACTTATATATTGCTCTATGCTTAAATATTGAGCTTCTCCTTTTGGGCTAGAATCGCCCTGAGAGTATTACTTCAAGTAAATCAGGATTTTGCATCTGATTTCTAATCAGTGTCTTACCTCGACTATATATATATATATATATATATATATATATATATATATATATATATATATTAGTAGAGGCGCCCAGTCTTGCCTGGTTGTAAAATACGCTTAAATATAATATTTTAATTTATACAAATCCCATATATATTATTATAGTGTAAATTCTCTATAGATGATTATATATTATATTGAACCCAATATATAGTAGTGATTTTGATATATATATATATATATGTATATATATATATATATATATATATATATATATATATAGCACGAGTACTATCAGCTAGAATCGAAACCGAAACCAATACTTATGAAGATTTCTTGATATAATTATTTATTACAAAATTCAAGCAACTCAGCAATCTTTCTATTAAGATCGGGAATCAGTACGCGAATTTTCGAAAAGAATCATCCCGCATTGGACATTATGCTAAGCAATTATCAGTTCTAAGTGATTGTCTTCTGGGAAGTTGAACGTTCAATCCTCGGTACGTGTGATACTAAAATGACAATTAAAATCAGTTCGAAATTACACACAGATACTGAGTTCGACAGCAAGATTTCTAAGTTCAAAAAGACGATGCAACCTTTGTCCACAACATTGTGATAAATAACATATAATTGGAGAAGAGTGGTTTGAATAATACAAATAATGCAAATTATTAAATTTGTTTTAAAAATTCCCAAACATATGTTTTTATTATTATTAATAGTAGTAGTAGTAGTAGTAGTAGTAGTAGTAGTAGTAGTAGTAGTAGTAGTAGTAGTTGTAGTAGTAGTAGTAGTATCTAAATATTAATTTCTTTGTCCGTACATCCAGTTTTACAACAAAAAAACATCATTATCGCAAACATTAATTAATAAGAAACGAATTACCTCCCTCCATAGTCGCTCTTTAACAGGTAAAAATCATTAAAACCATTTCCTCTCCAAAAATTTTCAAACAAAAAAAAACAAGGCTGTCGGGTTACGGTTTCGAATTGGCTATTTTATTTTATAATTTAAAAAAATGTTTTATTGAGAGCAGACTGTAGTTTATTATTATTATTATTATTATTATTATTATTATTATTATTATTATTATTATTATTATTATTATAGATGCTTTTTAAAACTCAAAAAAAAATGTGCAAGTAGATTGACATCTGTTTCTTAATAATTTATATTAAAAAATTATTCAGAAAATCAAAAACAAAACGATGCATTGTGTGTTGAATTTTCATTAAAAAATTTCTTAAACCAATTCTTTTTAGCTTTAAGAAATTAAAAAATAATTTGCTATAAAATTGTTTTAAATTCGTCATTATTTGTTTTATTTTGCTTTTTTATTCATTTTATTTATAACGTGATTTTAAAATTTTCAACTTCCATGGAATTTCCATGTGTTCTGCTAGTTATTATTATTGTTGTTGTTCTTCTTCTTCTTCTTTTTCATCTTCATCTTCATCTTCTTCTTCTTCTTCTTCTTCTTCTTCTTCTTCTTCTTGTCCCATTAACTTCGGAGTGTTGCGATATTTTGCACCGTTTTTTCCCTGAAGAGCGGACTTTTACACCAAAGCTACTGAGAATAGTAAAAGTGTCAATTAGATGGAAAGCACATGACGTAGGATGTTTGCTGAGCCAAGCAGAACTGACTTCTGGAGTACGGTGATGTTGTACTGATTCCCAGAGAGTTCAGCTGTTTCATTCATCATCAGGAATAGAACCAAGCGCACCTATGAATATTGGCACGATGAAAGTTTTCTTGTTCCACAATCTAGCAACTTCCACTCTCAATTTCTGATAGTTCCGTTGTTTCTCATTCTGTTTGCTTGTTAAGTTGAAGTCGTTTGGGCAAGCCACTTCAAAAATTTGGCATTCATTGTTATTTTTATTTTCACAACTAAAATATCCAGTTTCCTGTGAGTTATCTCTCGGTCACACTGAATCATCAAATCTCAGAGAATCTTAACGTCCTCATTTTCCACTACCCCTTCTGTGTGATGTCGGTACCATTTGTCCGTCACTTAGATTTCAAACTTTTGACACAAACTTCAGCTCAAATTTGTACAAACTTTATCATGGCGACGTTTGTGCTCTTTTTGAGCAAGTATAGGACACACACTAACAATGTGTGACACTGTTTCAAGAGATATGCCACACAACCTACACTTATCAGAACAGTTCTTCGCATAGATGGTTTTATTTATTGCATCTGTATTTAATGTCTTTTTCTGAGCGGCAAATATAACTTTTTCTGTTTCTCTTTTCAAGACACCTTTAGACAGAAAATTACAACGTGTCCTGACATTTTTGTCTTTTTGTATTTCGCTAAAACTAACCACGAAGTTTCATTCTTACCAACTCAGTTAACTTTTCTGCTTCGTTCTTCTCTTGTACTTCTGTTTATCTTCTAATTAATCTTTATCTAGCTCTTCCTATTCCTCCACTGCTATGAGTAACACTTCATGACTGTTAGCCAAGTAGAACACTTCTAAGCTCTGCTCCGACACATTCTTCAATCACAATTAACCATCTCCTTCCTTTCTTCCTTAACATATACAACCTGAGAACATTAGAATTTGAATGCTCCATACTTGACTAACAGTTTCCGTGTGTCTCTATCCAGCCTTTTCATTTCTTCCTGTGTCCCTCTTACAAAATCTGCACTGTATTGAATTACAGCAACCGCCTATGAATTGGTGGCCGAGATCAGGTTCCTACCATTCAGCCTAGATTTAAGGAGCAGTTTGAGTCTTCTCATATATACCTCTTTTATCTTCCCTTTTATTTCAGTGCAAAGCATCGTATCAAGTTTAAGCATCCCCAGGCGCTTGTAGCCCTCCGCATCAGGATCTCCTAATCTTTTACCATTTAGCAAAAAGATGTTTTTCATGGCTCCTCTCTTCCCTCGTTTAAGGCTAACTACTGCAAATTTGGAAATTCCAAACTCCATATTTATGACCTCTGATGTACAGTTTGAACTAAAGAGTCAATTTCCTTTTCTGTTTTGCAGAACAATTTCAGATCGCCCATAAATAACATATGCCTTATCTTTGGCCCATTCTTCTCCAGTTGGTATTCCATCTTTGTCTCTCTTAGTACATGTGTCAATGATCTGAATGCTATTATTAATAGAATAGGCGAAAAGGAATCTTCTTGAAAGATACCACGTCTGATGTTAAATGTCCCTAATAGCTTACCATCTGAATACTGCTGTTTTTCCAACTGCTCATACTTTTCCCTAAGAATTCAATTATATTTTCAGCCACCCCTACAATTTTCAACGTCCTGAGTACCCACAAATGCGGCTCTGTATCATAAGCTTTCTTGTAATCTATTCATTAAAGTTTATTTTTCTCCTTTTGGAGTTTTTTAAAATACATTTATCAATCGATAGTTGGTGTTTTTTTCTTAAACACCTTTTCCTCCATCTTTTTTGGTTCCACTGATCGTGAAACATTTACTTCAAGATGGTCACATTCTTTTGAACTGATTATCCCTGTCAATGTCTTCGAAAGAAAGTTCAAGCAAGCAATTTGTCTATAATTTTCAACATTTCGCTCTTTAGCAGGATCTTTTATTATTAAAATAGTCCTTCCCACTACAAGCCATTATGGTATCTGGCACAATCTGACGTAATAATCCAGAGAAACAGCAAGCCTCTTTTGGATTCCTGTGAAAGATCGCAACCAGTACCCACGAATTCCATCAGGCCCGGGTCCTTTCAACTTTGGTATGAACTTCATTTGTTTTCTCAAATCTTTAACAGAAATGTGGATATCCTATTATTATTATTATCATCATTATTATTATTATTATTATTATTATTATTATTATTATTATCATCATCATCATCATTATTATTATTATTATTATTATTGCTATTATCATCATCATCATCATCATCATTATTATTATTATTATTATTGTTGTTATTATCATCATCATCATCATCATTATCATCATTATTATTATTATTATTATTGTTGTTATTATTATCATCATCATCATCATTATCATCATTATTATTATTATTATTATTATTGTTGTTGTTATTATCATCATCATCATCATTATCATCATTATTATTATTGTTGTTATTATCATCATCATTATCATCATTATCATCATTATTATTATTATTATTATTATTATTATTTACTCACTAGGAGTCGTCACACGCACCATCATGAAAGCTTTCTCTTTAAGAACAACTTGTAATATTCTCTGGAGTCTGAGTGACAAGTCTTCCCAGGTTTCCAGTACTCTCCACCTCTTTCAGTAACATGTGCAAATGAATTTGCGTTATCGCAACAGTCGTTTCCATTGGCTTTTCACTCGCAACGACCATTAGTCTTCATTGGAATTTAAGTGGCAATAAGCCCCTCTTAAGGTTCCAATTCTCTTTGCACTCACCTTGTAACGGTCTAGTTAGTACTTTCTCTCCTCGGTATTTCCTTCCTCACTAGGAGTTTTCAGAAAGGCCATCATCAAGGATTTCTCTTTGAGAACATCCTATGGTGTTTTCTGAAGTCTGACTGACAACAAGTCTCCTCAGATTTCCAGTACTCTTCACCGCGTTTGAAAACATTTGCAGATAAATTTGCGTTATCGCAGCAGCCGCTTATCGCTAATTTCTTGTTTACAGCGATCATTGGTCTTCACTGGAATTTTGGTGGCAATAAGCCTACCCAAGGTCTCAGTCATCACCTAGCGAAAGTCTAGCTAGTGTTTTTTCTCCGCGGTATTTCCATCATTTTGACCCTAGCTTAGTTGGTGTGGCGCCAGTTTATGGTGACATACAAAAAGAGGGCGAAAGGTAGGACGCAGCGGGGGGAGGGGGTAACTTACAATTATATAGTTTCCGTTTTCATGATTCCATGTGATGCCCTTTGTATTTTACATCTGCAGCCGTTTCTATATGTCCGATTTGTGCCTGTAGCTCATGTTAATATTATTATTATTATTAGTAGTAGTAGTAGTAGTAGTAGTAGTAGTAGTAGTAGTAGTAGTAGTAGTAGTAGTAGTGTGCTCTTATTGTAATACAGCGCGTATGAGCGCGGGTGAGAAAATCAGTAGCAGCCTATGATAGCTGACTAGCAAAAATGTTTGCAGCAGTATGAAAGAGCGTCTCGACAGACATGTTTGGAACGTCAGTGATATTTTGAAACACAGTGAAGTGCGTTGTCGGAAATTACTGGAATAAATGATTTTTGTATTCAAATCGAAAAAATGCTGAGTCGTATTTTTTTTTTTTTTATATGTTGGTCCTTGTTTGTTTGTTCCTGCGACGGCACCAGACAACGTGCAAGTTGAAATATAACGACACGGTTTAAGTATAACGGCCACGTTACAAAATGTCACCCGTTTGGTACTGGCCATAGGCAACGTTACTTAACTTCGGTGATCTGACGAGAACCTGATTGCCAACGTGATTGTGCTGTGTATATAAGGCATGCAAACATCACATGAGAGATGAGACCGTTTAGTTTGGCTATCAAATTATGTAAACATCTAGGGACATTATATTCTTAATGCGACCCCGATCTCAACCTGGGAGGATTGCTTAATTAATTGCTTTGCGCAGTAATGAAGATTGAAGCTATTGAAAATCAGCGGATTCATATTTCATACTCAATATAGTAACAATTGAAAGGCATCGAGCTTAATTCAAAACATGTGCTCGCCATATCTCAAGTGACATCTAACAGATATTACAAACTTTAGTTTTCTTAATTAATCACTCTGTTTTTATGTCATCCAGTTAAATCCACACTATATATATATACTTTCCTAAACATTAATGAGATATATGTAATTTGTATATACACTAGCATGGAGACTCGACGTTGCCCGGAGTTTAATGAGCACCAACGAATGTTTAACAGTTCCAATACTTTTATTGCCATCGAAATCAGTGAAATCGCCCATTTTGTAATCAAATCGATTTAGTGCCTGTTCTAGTCGCGGTGAACCGGGAGGAAGCTTCACGTGCCTCCCTGCAACGACTCTACATTGCAGGGTTGATTTTATAAAATTATTTTATATAATGGCGTGAAATAAAGTTTAAAAGTCACAAGTCAAGTATCATGGCTCAATTGTGCAAAAAAAAACAAAAACAAACGGAAACATTGATTTCGAACCCGCCGGTGTCTTATCAAAGAATTTCCCGCAGATATTTTTGGTGATAAAACTTCTCATTTTCACTTGTGATTTTAGGCTATATAAGGACGTTAACTTTAATCAAAATCGGACCGTTTCTACTTTAATCGAATTTTATTTTTCGATCATCGATTTTCGATATTTATAAAATAAAATCTTAGAACACTTCAAGGCATAAAATACATTTGTGTGAAATTTTTTAAAAATTCGACCTAGCCGTTTCGGAGTTCATGGAAAACGAACTTACATACACACACAAAGGGCGTTTATGTATAAATAGAGTCAGAGTCAGAGAAAGAGATATAAAAATGCTCCAGCAAAGATCGCAACTGTTGATTGGTTGATCTTGTGTTAAACTACATAGAATAGTTGTTATTAAAATTTGCTAATCAGATTTTTTTATTTTAAGAGTAAATGCGATATATTATAGCAATATTCGAATTTATTCTAGAATATTAAAAGAATGATAACGACTGTAATGCGGTATCTTTTCGATCCTCTAAAATTAAAAACAAAAAACAATTTATTTTATATTGAAATTCTATTTTACCCAATCGTTTTGAGCAATATATTCAACTAGCGGGGGTTTCAATAATATGTTTGGAGATTAACCCCCCCCCTTAGTAAAACTTTGTATAAACAAAGGCATCGACTCTAAAAGAGGAAATTTCTTTGTTAGTTTGCCGTTTATACAAAGTTTTACTAAGGGGTTTAATCTCCAGACATATACTTAAGACTAATCTCAATCAATCTATACTATTAATAAAATTCTAAATGTTCATTTATTTATTTACTAGCTGGGCTACCCGGCGTTGCTCGGGATCATATAAACAATGAGAAAATTGAAATTGATTTTGAATATAATTGTTATTCTGTGGAGACAGGAATTTTTAATGTGTATGTACCATTTGCTATTTCGAGCAAAATAATATTTTATCTACCCTAGGACGGCTATTACACATATGAAATAATTGTACCTTCCCTAGGACAGGTAATTTACAGAATGTATATGAAATAATTTTACCTTTTTGGGACGGGTAATTTACAGCACCTATTTAAAATATGATTACCTACCTTCGAACGGGTAATTTATATACATATATGAAACAATTTAACATACTCTCGACAGGTATTGTACAACATATATGAAATTATGTCTCTTCCCACTAAGGCTTCCATAATTTTAAGAAAATTGAAATCATTTTTAGAAGATGGATCTTTAGGATTTCCAAATTAATGCATAAATACATATATGTTGGTTAATGAGTTCGCAACCCTTGCTTCATCATAAATTTCAACATTACTGCATTTCTTTCCTCCTTCACTACTGGCACTATTATTGTAAGAAAAATTGTCATTTTTGGAAGCTGTCTTAGCAAGATTTTAAAATTAATACCTAAATAAATTGACAAAGTTAAGTGATTAGACAACCCTTGCTTCATTATAAAATTCTACGTTACTCTGTTTAATTTTTTCCCTACTACCGACAATCAAAATTTTTTTGAAAAAAGACGTCATTTTAAGAAGATTACTCAGCCAACTTTATAAACAAATAAACAAATATGTTGAGAATTTGTGATTAGGCAACCCTTGCTTCGCTACAAAATTCCACATTACTGTGTTCTTTCCCTCCCTACTTTCCCTCGACACTGATTTTAAGGGAAATGATATAATTTCTTGACTACAACTCAGCAGGTTTTCCAAATAATTAGATAAATGCATTGACACAAATGATCATTAGGCAACTTTTACTTTACCACAATTTTCAATATAAATATAGTTCTCCCCCTTACTACCACAACCGCCAACAACACATTAGTGAGAGAAACGATGTCATTTCCGGAATATGATTCCATAGTTATTCCATATTTTTGGAATATGACATTGTGGGAGATTGCACCACCCCCAAATGGACATTAATCTCTCCAGCCTCATCCCAAAAGTGAAGGTTTGCTAATTCACAGAGAACTCAAAAGTACGTAAAAAAGCAACATAATCTTGTGTCTTTCTACTCACCATTAAAACTGTGATGTCATTCCCAGAAGATAACATTGAAAATTCAGAAAAATATTGTTGATCACCTACAGAAACTGATAAATTGTCTGGGCTTATTACTTCATTACAAACAGACCCATCAATTAACTCGCATTGCTTTATTTTTAAAAATTCTTGGATATGTTACTAATTTCGACAATCATTTTTCATAATTCTAACCCACATTAACGCCCCCTCCTTACGAAAAATAATAACATTGATGTATATTCTGGGTCGATTATTTCATTACAAACACACCAATCAATTAACTCACATTTCATCATTTTTCATAATTCTTGGATATGTTACTGAGTTCGACAATCGTTTTTTATCATTTTAATCGACATTATCGCACCCCACTTACTAAAATAATAACTTTAATATATAGTATGGGCCGATTAATTCATTACAAACGCACCAATCAATCAACTTACATTTCATCATTTTTCATAATTCTTAGATATGATACTAATTTCGACAATAATTTTTTATAATTTTTAACCCATATTATGCCCCCCTTACGAAAATAATAACTTGGATATATTATCTAGGTTGTTTATTTCATTACAAACACACTAATCGATTTATTCTTCATAATTCTTTGATATGTTACTAATTTCGACAATCATTTATGATATTTGTAATCCACGTTATCGCCTACCCCTTACTAAAATAATAGCTTCGATATATTGTCTGTGCCGATTATTTCATTACAAACAGACCAATCAATTAACTCACATTTCATTATTTTTCATAATTCTTGGATATGTTACTAATTTCGACAATCATTTTTTAATAACTTTAACCCACATTATTGCATCTTCCTTATGAAAATAATAACTTTGATATATTGTCTGACGTTATCGCCCACCACTTACTAAAATAATAACTGATATATTGTGTAGGCCGATTATCTCATTAAAAACACACCAATAAATTAACTCACATTTTACCATTTTTCATAATTCTTGGATATGTTACATATTTCGGTAATTATTTTTTATAATTGTAACATACATTATCGCTTTACCCTTTACGAAAAAAATAACATTGATATATTGTCCGTGCCGATTATTTTGTTACAAACGCACCAATCAATAAATTAACATTTTATGATTTTTCATAATTCCTGGATATGTTACTAATTTCGACAATCATTTTTTCATAATTTTAACCTACATTATCACCTTCCTTACACAAATAATAACTTTGATATATTGTCTGAGTTATTTATTTCATTAAAAACACATCAATCGATTTATTCACATTTCTTCATTTTTCATAATTCTTGGATATGTTACTAATTTCGACAATCATTTTTCATAGTAGTAACCAACATTATCGCAACACCCCTTACGAAAATAATAACTTTGATATATTATCTGGGTCGATTATTTCATTAAAAAATACCAATCAAGTAACTCACATTTCATCATTTTTCATAATTCTTGGATATGTTACTAATTTCGACAATCACTTTTTATAATTGTAACCAACATAATGCCCCCATCCTTGCGAAAATAATAACTCTGATATTTCGTCTGGGTTTATTATTTCATTACAAACACAGCAATCGATTAATTCACATTCATCATTTTTCATAATTCTTGGATATGTTTCTAATTTCGACAATCGTTTTTTTATAATTTTAACCCGCATTTAGCCCCCCCCCCCGTTACGAAAATAATAACTTTGATATATTGTCTGGGCCTATTATTTCATTAAAAAAAAACATCAATCAATTAACTCACATTTCATCATTTTTCATAATTCTTGGATATGTTACTAATTTAAACAATCATTTTTCATAATTTTAACCCACATTATCGCCTCCCCCCTTACGAAAATAATAACTATGTAATAATGCCTGATTAAAATATACATGAAATAAAGTAATGTTTAAATCGTAAACTGCTTCAACCATTTCCGGCACTGACTTCTTATCCCCCAGCACATTTTATAAATATACATTAAATAAATTAATGTCTAAAAGGCAAAATGTTGCAGCCATTTCCGGAACTGACTCTGTAAGGTCCACTCCACTGTTAAAAATATGAATGAAATATAGTAATGTTTAACTTATAAACGGTTTCGGCCATTTCCTGGACTGATTTCATATCCCCCACCTCACTGTTTTAAAATATACATGAAATAATGTAATGTCTAAATCGTAGACTGTTTCAGCTTTTAATATTAGCTAAAGTAATTTGGAGATCGGAAACTGCTTCAGCCGTTTCCGGGCCTGAGTCTGTATTCCCACTTCTTTTAAAACTATATATGAAATAAAGTATTTTTGAGATCATAAACTGCTGCTTCAGCCATTTCCAGGACTTACTCCATATTCCCCTCCCCACCTCTTAAAATATATGCTGTGTCGGTTATTTTGTATTTTTTTATTTATTTTTGGAGGAAGTAATACCTGGTAGAAAACTATATTACGCTTACTTGGCCTTTTGGCTAAGATCAAAGTGTAGTATCTATTCTGACGCAGCATTTCAGCGAAATCATCTACTGGCCCCCTCTCCATAAACAGCAAAAGTAGTGGTAATGCTTGGGAGAATGAAAAAGCACTAATTCACCACACCCTAACCTCACCTAAAAAAAAGAAGTTTTGGTAATTCCTGGCAGCCTCCAGAGTACTTTTTAAAGCCACAAAATCGTGCTTGCCCCCCCCCCAATCATCAACACATGACGTTACTTCCGGAAAATGACTCAGCAGTTTTTCGAAGTACATGATTTCATTATAAATTGTTTGTATTTTTTACATATGCGTACTACACTGTACAAGCACCTAATTTAAAATTCATGCTAAGCACCTTATTTAAAATTCATGCTACTCAAAAAATAAATATTTCAAAGTGCAGTTAGTTATTAGGCAACACTAATCAAGAAATTGGATTGAGAAACAGATCTAATACTAAACAAAAATAGAGACAATACATGTCAGTTTCTTATTTAATAAATTGTTAGGTGAAAGTACAGAATAGTTTAAATAATACCTTCCCCACCCCATATTAAGAATGGCTTTCTATATAATAACGTTATTAATTTAGCACTGTCCGTATTCCGTGTGTCATCCCCCCTCCTCCGTCTTAAAAGAATGTATGAAATTAAGTAAATATGAGATCGTAAAAAAGATTTATAGGTTTGTTTTCATATTTACAAATTTCAAACCGCGAATAAAATGTACGTATGGTTTCGTTTTTTGTTCTTTTTTGTTTGTTTTTTGTTTGTTTTTTGTTTGTTTTTTATACAAAAACATAATAAAATGAGTTAGTGTCGTTAGTTAGAATTGAAATTAAGAAGAACTGAGCTTTCCAGCCTGAGAAAAAAAACGAAAGTACGCGCGTGCGCATACAAAGCAAAATGTCGGCTAATGTTTAATGAACATTTTACATGTAAATTTGCCGATGTCTTGATGCGATATACATGTATGTAAGCAAAGATATTATTCGCTATAAAGCACCCTTGGTGCATGAATATTATTTCCTGGGAATTTCAGTGCTATGCGACCAGTAGTTTACCTGTTAGATATTTACACACACACATGCGTCTACTGTATATTTATATAGATGTGTGTGTATATATACCAATAAAAACTTTCGAACATATGCATCGACTTGAAAAATTCTTATTTACCCTGAAAGATGTGAGTCCCTGGATTGTCCTTATCTATATATGGTTTGTAACCAACAACGCCGAATCACACAAAAAGCCCGAAATAAGGGTTTTGGGACCACTTCGTGGAATTGTCGAAAAAGTTACCTGACCACGTCAACGGAATTTAGCACTGTCTTTATAAGGTCGCAGTAACATCTTTCAGCATACGGACAGGACTTTTGGCGCAATGGATAACGCGTCTGACTACAGATCAGAACATTCCAGGTTCGTAATCCTGGCAAGTTCGTAATAATTTTAACCATCATTTTATCCAACGTTTACCCATTATCCTTACCCTTAGTTAGAGTATTTTTTTTGGGGGGGGTCAGAGATTTTGTTTTGTGCATATGGGAATTCCCCATACTCCGAGTTCACAGGGTAAGCGTTACATGTTTAAGACGATGTTGAGTGTACTTGATGTTCAGTGTACTCGATTTTGTGTTTGACTCGGCGTCGTGTCTGCCGACGCGGCGCAGCCACTAGTATATAATAATTCTGTACTTATGAAAGAGACACGAATTTCCCTTCCAGAAAAAATACATTAAAGCAATGAAAAGACTGTCGCCACATAAACATACTACCTGCCAATACCTGACGTATGTTTGTCGGTTATTATCAATCGATTTAATTCAATCTACTAAATTCCTACAATAATTCCGAGGATAATGACTATTCCAAACAAGTCGTGTTTACAGTTGGTAGCAAAATAATTATTATGTCCTCCTCGTTTATATTGTTACCAAATATGTCATAGGATACAATTATTACACGCGTCCGTGATTATTTCATTTTATCATTTCGTTTTATTAGCAATCATCTAATATTCATACAATATGTAAATAATGAACGCTCCCTTAAGTTTCTTTATTGGCTGCTCAAATTTATTTCACGGTTTAAGAGACTGCATTTTCGGGCACTCTCAGAATGATTTTACTAAAATTCAATATGGCTTTCCTCCTTACTAGCTTCGACAAAAAGAAATCTAGAGTCATGCATGTATCCGTAATTTGGTTATGCACATCATTTCTATTTCTGAGAGTGTAATCTAATATATGTATTTTAAGTTATGTCCCCTGTGTGTGAACTCTCCACTGTCTACCTTATAGCATCTACGAAAAGTGCAATTTTACCCAATTTTCAGTAAAAATTACGTTTAACTATAAATAACTTTCTTCTCTATAAAATTTCATAGTTTTTGATATATTGATATTTTCAACATGACAATTAAGTATGTAATATTGTTTTTGCTTAAACCGACATCTGTAACGTTGTCCGGGAACAAACACGTTGTATATTCCGTCGCAAATAGACAAATAATAGGAAATAACTTCAACTCGCTTTTTATTTTGTACAACGACATATATTCCTCGTTCTCTTGTTGCCGCTGTGATACCCCTAACGTGATAGTCTTCTCGAACGTCATTTACACCTCACACGTGATCTCGAACGTTTTCCACATCTTTAACGTGATCGTTCTTTTTTTATTTTTATAGTCTGTTTGTTGTTGTTGATGTTGTTTTTGTTTACCGGTGACGTTATTTCGCATACGCTCGTCTACACTCTATTATACAAAAACTGATCTGTTGACTTTATCTCAACAAGCACCCAACAGCTATTATAGCTAAACCATACACGGAGTAGGTGAATTTGTTTAGTCTATTTCCATTGGTACTAAATACAATGCCATCACACACACACACACACACACACACACACACACACACACACACACACACGCATAGCCGTATACCGTAATGGTGAGAAGCCTTCGTTGTCGTTTGAGCGGTCGGGTTACGAACCTGGCTTGAGGTAGTTGCATGTCTAGCCGCACTGATGAGCTGTGATACAGCGAAACATTACTGCATGTGGATAACTATATATATATATATATATATATATATATATATATATATATATATATATATATATATATATATATTAGTGTTGGAACGATTAATCGGAATCAGGATCGGGAATCGGAAAACTCAGGACTTTATGGGTTTCGGAATAGTTATTGAAATCGAGAAAATAATGCCTATTTTGCGAAGACAAAAACGATTCCTTTAATCATCATTTTATTTGATTCTGCTCAAAGCAAAATCTTCCAAAAGCTGGCAGTAATAATAATCAACTACTAGTGAAACTAAAATCTCACAGGAACAAGCAAAGAATAAATAAATATATCCTGGTCAGCACTTTTTTCTTTTTTTAGCAAAAAGTATTTATTACCGTCTCTCTTGTCTCGACGCCACTTAAAAAGTCTCTCGCTGCCACGTGTCCATCTGACCTGATTCTCGGCTCTCTTTCTTCCGACACCACTCGTTCGAGGTGTCCTTTCCAAAAAAGAATTTTACAAGAATTTAACTAAACCTGCATGAGGCAATAAAAGAAAAAAAACACACACACAAAAATTTTACACAATAAAAAATAATTAAATAAATCCAAATAAAAATGTCTTAGTGTATAGTCTGTCCGCTATTTTCATTTTATACTTTTTCCTTTAGAAATACTTTCCTTTTCTTTTCTTTTTCATTTGTAAAGATAAAGGAATTCCAACACATTCTTCCAAATATTTAATGCCAACGTTTTAATACTCAATGCGCTATTTAAATAGCGAGGATGTATTTTGTGAGTCAGAACTTTCACTGAAGCAGTGTTAAAGTGTTTCAGCTTGGTTGTGCATGAATGCATATTCAAATGGTAAAAATGTTTTACAAAGCCAGTAAAATCATTGGAAGACTAAATCAGTGTTTGTATATGATGTTCATTGGTTCCGAGTCTGCAAATTCACCAAATTGAAAGGGGATATTTTTATTTTCGTAGTAAAGTCAGTTTATTGCTTCATGACATATATGCTATCATGTGAATTGTATTCCAAGATACATAGATACATATATATATATTTTGTGTGCGTTTTTTTTACGTATTTTTTTGCTTATTCTCTTACATGAACCCTCGAATCCCTTCTCAATCTCCTATCAATCATAACATTTATATCTCTCCTTGCTCATTGATAGATTTTTACGCCAACTACCCAAATAGTTTTCTTTTTGTTAAAACTTCCTCTTTGAAATTGTGACTAAACTATTTTTCTAGTCATATTACTCATTTGCCTCTTTTAGTTGGTTACTTTTAAATTATTGGAGAGAACACAAGTTAATCGAACTCTTTTGGTCTTTTAATGACTCGGCACATTTTCGGCGAGATTATTCAAGACAATTTTGTCCTATTTTTGTCTCTTAAATGCTCAGTCACTTTTGACGAGATTATTCGAGACAATTACGATTGACACCTAACCGAACGAGTCAAACGCATTATCCATGCCCTGACTTAATCGGATATCAACATTATACAAAAATTATTGTATTTCACGCTTTTCGTATCAGAATACAGTTTCACTTTATCATTAAGCATCGATAGTTCTATCTAATACGAGCACTGTTTCTTCATTCACTACTTTCTAATTTCCGCTATCCTGTCAGCTTCTTTGCTCGTAAACTGACCCATCAAAAGTCCATTCACTAACTTCTGATGGCTAGGTCACGTTGCACACCCTAGAAATTTGGTCAATTGTCTGAATTCTGTCGACAACTTTCGGACAGTCTACAGAAAAAAACGTCGCTATTTACATTCTTCGTTTTTATAACGAAGGACTGTTAGCACCCCAAATGTTTAACTAGAAATTTATCTTTTAACCACAGTGACAATGCAAACTGGTGCGCCGTATTGTCATAAAGAGCTTCAGTTTCAAAGAATTATTTTATTACATTTTCACTCCAAACAAGGCACATTGCCACTTTGTTGTAGGGGGGGTGCTACTATCAGGGACATAAGTATCAGGGGTACTGTGTAGGGAGTTGGACATCAAGATGTCGGTTCACGTTACACTTGAACTTCTGCATGTCAGTACAGTGGGGGTTTTCTTATTACATTTTCGCCCCAACTTTAATATCAAGTGTTCTACCTGACCGCCACATATCTTTGCTGGCTTTATTTTGAAACTGAAACTAATTAACATTCTAATATTTCAGTGTTCTGTATTTATCTGAATCTAAGTAAGTAAATACTGAAAAACAAAATGTATCACACACGGTTACGTACATAAAGAGCTTCAGTTTCAAAGAATGATTTCCTTCATACCAATTGTTCTACCTGACCGCCACATAGCTTTGCTTGCTTTATTTCAAAATTAAAATTACTTTACATTTTAATATTTCAGTGTTCTGTATTTATCTGAATCCAAGCAACAAAATAAAGACAAACAAAATCATCACGAACGGTTATAAACATAAAGATCTTCAGTTTCAAAGAATAATTTTCTTCATATCAAGTAACAAAAACATTACAAACGGTAACAAACATCGCAACTAAAACAAAATTATTTATAAGTCACTCAGCACAGCCCGCGCTAAAACTGAACACTTTTTTTATCAGTTTCTTATTTTAAAAGTAACAAAAAAAACTATTTAATAACACTGGCCAACAAAAAAAATTGTTATGGTGCCTAATATGTTTGAACGTTTTTTTACCTAATTTGAGAGCTGATTTCAGAAAAGCTGTCACTTTTTTCTATCAGTTCTATCTTTCTTTTTCTGATTTCGTATATCATCCTCTGTAGGAAGCCAACAGATATAATAAAAAGAAGAAAATCGAAGAAACAATATTTTTATATAACTTTAATACATGAAAATATTCACAATTAAAGCTTAAAGTTGTAAAAATGCTAAGCATAAATTGACGTTTTACTGATTTTCTAGAATGGAGGAGTGGGGCTCCGGCATCATCGCCCTTGATAGACCAGCAGTAGTCTAGATTTTCCAGAAAACGGACAAGATGGCTGCGAAAACAATGTGGATTTATGCTCGTGTTTGCACCTGCATATAGAGACATGAGTAAGCTTTTTGTAGTTGGGCGGCTTTATTTTTCCCCCAAGGAGAATTTTACTCCATTTGTAAATGTCGTCCAGACACTCAATCCTGCAGGATTCATAAAATTACAGAACTTTGAATCATTCATTAAATTTCGAATATGGCGTCCATAAAAAATTCCAGCTTTTAATTTTTCTATAGTTTGGCCTGGAAATTTCATGCGAATATATTTGAAAAAGTCGACATCTTCCTGAAGAGTCCTCACAAACTATTTCATGATATCAAGCTTTATGTGAAGAGGAAGAACAATTTTGACATGCTCTACCAATGGAGAAGCCAGAACATTAAGAGAGCCAGTAATCAGTTCTCTGTGCGCAGTCCAATCTTTTTTTTATCCATGCTATTCCACAAACACAAGAAGCAAGGAAATCTTGCGTAACTTCCTTGTAGCCCGAGGAGAAATTTAAGCATTTTGAAATCGACACATATGATCCATTGGTGCTGTCTGTATGAAACCTTTTCCAGAAGAAATTTGATTTCATCATATTTTTCTTGGAGGGTCGTTGAATAGCCTAGAGGAACTGATCCATGTAAATTGCCATGTAAATTGCCATGTAAATTGCCATGTAAATTGGAACCGTCTATAAAAAAAAGCGCCAATCTCGAATAATACTGTTCAACACCAAACTGCCGCAGCATGCCGGCAAAATCGTTGCAATATACGATGTCGTTCCCCTGGGTGAAATATGGCAAGAATTCAATATGGCGTTTTCTATAGAAGTTTATGAGAATTCCAGGCTAAAGTAGTTTTTTTTTTTTTAGTCTTGAAACTAAAAGTTCAGAAGATTCTTTGGAACTCTCTAGTAAGATTATTAAGTTCTCGTTGAGAAAAAAAAAGCTGTTGTAGTAAAGAAGGGGAAACCCCCGACATCTGGAACAATGGGTGCACTAATGTCGGTGGAAAAAACAGAGGATTTGTCTTCTTAAGAACCAGGCAACCCTAATTCGGGAAAATCTTTAAACACTGGGACAAGAATTCCATTGACGTGTGGAATTGGCCTAATTGCAGACTTGAAGCTTAGATAAACCAACGAATTCCTGTTCTTTTTGTTGATTCCCTTTGGTTTGACTGCAGAGAAATAGCAGTTAATGAAATGGAGTTTTGGTTCAAGCCAGATTATTGGAATACCAATGCGGAATGACTTCCTGTCACTTTTTATCCACTGTGGAAAATTCCCAACAAATTGCTTGCATTCAATATCGGTTACCCATGTCTTATCTTGATCATCCAACATTACTTTGAAGTAAGCAAGATAAGCACATTTCATAAATTTGCTGACCCATTTCCTGTTGGATTGCAACGGATATTCCCCGCAAATATACAAAACACATTTAGATCGCTTAAACAACGTCGCCTAATAAATGATGTAGCCATGCTTAATTTTTTCTCCAAAAATCTGCAACAAGAGTAAAATAGTGCAGCTTAATTATTTCCTGTCTGACTTATAAATGAATTCCTAACATTAAGAGATTAAACTTACTATGATCCAGAAATCAACAAAAACATGCCACAATCGATTGCCTATTTACTACTCAGTGTCCACTTCTTACCAACTACAGACCTCATTGTATAGCAAATTTGACTTTTACTTTAAGGTTTGTGATGTCAGAATCAATTAACATACATCACAAGAACAACCTACAATTTTAATTATGACAGTAGAATGTAGAAAGAAACACGTTTAATGTACTGTCGTCGCACGAACCTAAGCTTCAGTCAGGTAAACTATTCTAAAAAATAAGTACTCTAAGAAATAATATATCACACACACACACATATATAAAGGTATGTTCATTTAAAGAGAAAAGATAAAAACTGAAAGAGAAAAAATGCCGAGTATGTCAAAACAATAATAAGCGGGGTAGGAAAATGAAGGAGTTAAAGAAATCGAAAGACTGAAATAAGTTCATAACGTTATGGAACATGAAATGTCACGTTGCAGGACAAAGTAAACAAACACAATGTTCAGAAGAAAAAAAATGAGTAAAACATACCGTTGATGCCGGGGATGGAAGCAGATAAATAAGAAATAGGTAAAGGGAGTAAAGAAAAGCCGGGAGAAGAAATTATGAAGTAAGTAATTCTTTAGTTAAGAGTAACTTAAAGGGAGATAATGGGTTCAAAACAGGGAAGCAGAAACCTAATTCCAAGGTAAAAAAGGTATAAAATAACAAACATCTCAACAACTTCACATGATAATAAAAAACAAATTAATATGATTTTCGGAATCAGCATCCCCAAATTAGCCTAAATCATTTTAATTTGAATTATTGAGATGAGTATTATTTATTAATTTTATTTATAGCGGACTACTATCCTCAGAGGAATAGTTAGTCGAAACGTCGTGAAACAATTAAGAAAAAATGAGGATAATAGTCCGCAATAAATAAAATTAATAGCCTAAATCAGCCTAGAAACCGTGGGCGCAAAAACATGTGTTGGACACTTAAATCCTTTTCTACAATTATAAATGACATATAAGCTGAGAACAAAATTACTACTCTTGATAAAAATAAAGTTAGACTTATTTTTATTTTGTAGTACTTACTTTAGTACTTATATTCATTTTTTTATTTTTAATTCGTTATAATTGTTTAAACATTAATTCCAGCTTTCCAAAACCTGCAGCCAATGCCCTTATTCCTTACTTGGTCCCAATAATAATAATAATAATAATAATAATAATAATAATAATAATAATAATAATAATAATTCAATTACTACTACTAATAATAATAATAATAATAAAAGTAATAATATTAATAAAACTAATAATAATAAAAATAATAATAATAATAATACAACTAATAATAATAATAATAATAAAACAATAATAATAATAAAAATCATAATAATAAAAAATTATAATAATAATGATAATAAAATAATAATAATAATAACAATAATAATATAATAATAAAATAATAATAATAATATAAATAATAATAAAAATAATAATAATAATAAATATAATAATAATCATAAATATAATAATAGAAATAAAAATAAAGATAAAATAAAAATAAAGATAAAATAACAATAATAATAATAATAATAATAATAATAATAATAATAATAATAATAATAATAATAATAATAATAATAATAATAATAATAATAATAATTTCGGCACCAAGGGAAAACAAGTACTACACAACAAACACTAATGCTGAAAACAGTTAAAATTTAAAGGAAAAAACTTAGATTGCAAAATACTTAATCTACATGAGTGGGGAAACCCTAGCCTGTCGTGTAGAAACTATAATAGAAGAAAAACGAAAATGCAAGCAAAAAAAAAAGAAAAGAAATGAACATGCATCCAACAACTATTATGTCTGATGGAAAGTACACTAAACAGAAACAACACACGGAGTAGGTGGATTTATTTGAGTTTAACCTATTTCCGTTGATACTAAATATAAAGTGACGCCATTTTGTGCGGATCTGGATGTAAAATACATTCAGCTTTGTGCGCTAGAAGATAAATGCGCCATTACATGCACAAACATATCCAGAAAACAAATACATCCAGGAGAAAGCGTATTATTTGCTGACGATACAAATGACGCATATAGAAGTAACTAATCGATGGAAATGCTTTTCCAAACCTAAACGTGATACATTGAAGAAAATTCCATTCCAAACAGACGCATAAAAGTTTCTGATCTTTTTAGATGAGGACTGGTTACTCGTATTAGAGGAAAATGGCAAACTGTCTATCATTATGAGACGATGTAAAAATTAAACATATATATAATATATATATATATATATATATATATATATAAAGATATTTCTATATATATATATAGAGAGAGAGATAGATAGATAGATAGATAAATAGATAGATAGATAGATGCATATATATATATATATATATATATATATATATATATATATATATATATATATATATATATATATATATATATACATATGCCCGAAGTGGTAGTAGGAAGGAAGTCTCGAACCTGTCTTTAGCCAATTTTTCGGTATTTGTCGTCTGATGGGTCGAGCTTCAAAATGATACTGATCTTCTGAAAATTCGTCGCCTCTGTCGAAAGTTTTAGGCAGACATGCAAACATACATACATACATACATACATACATTTATATATTGGTAGCTCAAATTTTCGACCCAAACCGATTAAAAAGCTTGCCCTATCTCTGAATACTCTTTATGTAAAATTTCAAATGTTCAGACCAGAAATTGTCTGAGTAATTTGGTAGAGACCGAAGAGGTCACTTTTTAAACTTTGACCCCTATTATGACCCCTTAACATTTAAGTTAGATCCATGTACAAGTAACCCGTATCTAAAATTTCAATTATTTATACCCAAAATTGGCAGAGGAGTTTGGTAGAGTTCTCAAGGGTCAAATCGTTGAACTTTAACCTCTTAACAGACAAATTTCTTGCAGAAAAGTGATTACAGAGATTTCCAAATCTCAATACCCTGTATATCAAATTTCGGGTCTGTAGACTGAAAATTGACAGAGTTATTGCGTAGGGAAATGTACACAGACATACACACACACGCACACACATATTGTAAACATTTACATTTCAGAAAAAAAAACAATTAAAAGGCTTGCCCCATATCTGAGTACACTTTAAGTAAAATTTCAAATGTTTAGACCAAAAATTGGCTGAGTAATTTTGTAGAGTCCGAAGGTGTCAATTTATTTTTTTACTTTGACCCCAAGTATGATCCCTTTGCGTTTATTGTTTTGGGCTCAAATCAAATTATAAAGTTAGATCCATGTCCAAGTAACCTATATCTAAAATTTCAAGTGTTTAGACCCAAAATTGGCGGAGAAGTTTGGTAGAGTTTTCAAAGGTCAAATGGTTGAACTTTGACCGCTTGACAGCCAAATGTTTGGTCGAAAACTGATTAAAAATATTTTCCCAAATCTCAGTACCCCTTACCTCAAATCTTAGCTCTGTAGACCGAAAATTGACAGAGTTATTTGGTAGGGAAGTGTACACAGACAGACAGACAGACAGACATTTTCACATTTATAGATAGATAGATAGATAGATAGATAGATAGATAGATAGATAGATAGATAGATAGATACAGAAAGAAAGAAGATAAAGAAAGAACAATATAAAAATATCTACGAATGCATAGAAATATAATTGTTAAGTCAATAGGGAGATTACATCAATTAGGGGTGTAGGATAAGTAAACTGTTGTTCTTTCATATTCTATATAAGCTCCATCTCAATTTGTTAAGCTTTGCATTATCCCTATATATCTATCGTTAAAGAATTTCTCTAATTCTTTCTAGCTCTCCCCATATATATAAACACCAACACTGTTCTGTATATAGTAAAAACCAAATTTAATTAACTTGGCCTTTTTTAAGCAATTTGGCCTTCAAAATTGTATTTAGCTTTTTTTTTCAAAGCATATCTAAAGACTAACAAGGAAAAAACAACAACAACAACAATAACGACAATAATAATAAAATTAATAAGAACAATAACGCTAGCAATAATAATAATAGTAATAATAAAATAATAAAAAAAATAATAATAATAATAGCAATAATAATAATAGTAATAATAAAATAATAAAAAAATAATAATAATAGTAATAATAATGATAGTAATAATAATGATAGCAATAATAATAGTAGTAATAAACATAATAATAATCGTAATAATAATAAAAACAAAAATAATAGCAATAATAATAGTTGTAATAATAATAACAATAATAATACTAAGAAGAAGAAAAAAGAAGAAGAAAAGGAAGAAGTAGAAGAAGGAGAAGAAAAATAACAGTAATAATAATAGTAATAATAATAATAAGAAGAAGAAGGAGAAAAAAATAATAATAATGATAATGATAATAACAATAATAATAATAATAATTATAACAAAAACAATAATAATGATAATAATGATAATAATAATAACAATAATAATAATAACAATGATAATAATAATAACAACAATGATAATAATAATAACAACCATAATAATAATAATAACAATAATAATAGAACTGGGATCTAGGGGAGGCTTAGTGCCGCTCAAATTCCAGTATAGACCAATGGCCACTGCCAGCGAGAAATTAATGGTAAGAAGCTATTGCGATGACGCAAATTTATTTGCAAATTCTATCGAAGGAGGTGGAGATAGCTGGACGTCTGAGGAGACTTTTTGTCACTCAGCTTCCAGATAACACCACAGGTATCCAATCAGATCTCTGATAACTTGTGTGAAAGATCCATGGGAGCCAATGATGATAAAAAAAAATAATCAGGTCTAAGAGAATCAACGAGAAGACTGTGAAGCGGACGTTAATACTAAAAACAAGGGTAAAATCTTATGAAACCCATCGAATGCGGAAACTAATCTACATGAGCCACAAACGCTAACCAACTCATATAGAATGAGTTTCCAATTTCTGCCATTTTTTTCAAAGTTTTTCGGGATTGTTCCTAGTGCTCCTACTATTAAAGGTTTTATTTCGATTTTCTTCATCTTCCATATCCCTTCCAGCTCTTTGGCCAGCTCTGCGTATTTACTCCGTTTCTCCTTTTCTTTGATATTCACCCTGTGGTTATCTGGAACAGCAAAGTCTACGATTTGTCAGGATCTTTCTTTCTTGTTAATTATTACGACATCCGGTCTTCTTGCTTGGATGGGTTTATCAGTTTGTATTTCCATGTCCCATAGGACTTTGTGATTGTCGTTTTCAAGTACTGTTTCCGGCTTATATTTGTACCACTTGTCTGTGCATTCGAGATGCAGTTGTTTGCATAATTCCCAGTGTACTACACTTCCTACTTGGTCGTGTCTGCTCTTGTATTCCTTTTGGGCCAGTCTGCTGCATTTACTTATTATATGGTTTATTGTCTCATCTCTTTGTCCACAGAGTCTGCATTTGCTGTTTTCTTGCGTTTTGTCAATTATTCTTTCGGAGTTTTGTATTAAGTATTTTTTTAGGTCTTTTTTGCTGTCATTCACACAGTCCTCTATATTAAACAGTCTCCTCCCGCCGTCTTTCCTTTTTACGTAGAGTCGGTCAACATCGTCCTTCGGATGTATTTTTTTTTACACGGTGGTCACCACTTATCAAGGCCCGGAAGCCACTCAGGGATAAGGGTTATTGCAAGTACAGTACGTTAGTGTGGAGATTTAATGAAGTGTTTACTTAAGGGGGCGGTTCATTAGGAATTTGTTTACGTTGGACTTGAAGACATCCAGGTTGTAGTCGGGTGGGAAGCAGACAGACGGAACAGAGTTCCACAGGCGTGCAGTTCTAAGAAGCGTTGTAGTGCGTTGTTCATGGTCATGAGTTTCCTGGTATTCTAATCGAGTTGTCTCAATTCTTCTTTAGTCCACCCTATGAACGGTCCAGAGTATATATTGCCCATGTATTTATGCCTTTTATTAGGTTTCTGCGATATAATTTGTTTTCTTGTTCTCCTGAGGTATTCCTTTACAATTCTCTCTTTCATTTCTGTTGCTTTGATGGTGTCTGCTTTCAGTACTCCTAGGTATTTATAGGCGTCTTGTTCCCCTAATACCCTCATCTCCGTTTAATTGGGTAGTTCCATGCCTTCTGTCGTCTCTTGTTTTCCCTTTCTTATAACTAGTAGTGCGCACTTTTCCATACCAAACTCCATTTGAATATCCTGGCTGAAGATCCTGGTGGTATTTATTAATGTCTCTAATTCATTCTTGGTCCTTGCGAAGAGTTTCAGATCGTCCATGTACATCAGGTTGTTCATTTTTCCCCTCATGTTAGAGAACTTGTATCTGGCTTGGCACTTTTCCAGTATATTGTTCAGGGGCATCATGGCTATGATGGACAGTTATGGTGATAGTAAATCTCCTTGGAAGATACCTTTTTGTATGTTGATTTCTTTTATGTGTTGTCCATCAGCTGTCAGTTCTAGTCTCCATGTTCTCATCGCATTTTCAATTACATTGATGATCCTGCTTGGTATTTTATAGATTTTTAAGCATTCTATTATCCATGTTTGAGGGATCCTGTCGTACACCTTTTTGTAGTAGATCCATGCCATGGCTAAATTCTTCCTTCTTTTTACCTCCTTTAGGATCTTTTGGTCTCTATATCCTTTCTGTTCCTCGGGGAGATATCTCCGATTATTCAGGGAGTGGTAGATTTGTTCCCTCAATTGTGCTGTTAGTATTTTTCACATAGTGGGTAATCACATGATAGGCCTATAGTTGCTGAGGGCGGTTCCTTTCTCTGTGTCCTTCTGTATCAACGTAGATCTGCTTTTTGTCATCCAAGCTGGTATGTTTGTTTCCTATATACATCTTTTCATGTTTTTAGCTTGTCTTTCGTGTAGAGTTGTAAATTTTTTGAACCAGTATGCATGTATCCCATCGTGTCCTGGTGCTCTCCAGTTTGCCATTTTTCCTATAGATTTCTTTACGGTTTCCTTGCTGATTTAATTCGCTGTTCCTTCTTCGATTTGTTGTTACTCTTTCTTCATGTCTTTCAGTCATTCGGCATTTCTGTTGTAGTTTTGTCGTTTTCCCCATATCTTAATAGAATTTTATTTCTGTTGGGTTTGGTCGTTCCGTTTTTTGTTTTTCCTCCATTCACATTTTGGTAGAATTGGCTTTCATTGTCTTCAAATGTCCTGTTTTGCTTGCATTGTTCAGATTTATACCTATATCGTCTGAATCTTCCTTCTTTTGCTTCTATTTTTTTGGTTTAGATCTTCGTGTTTCTTGTTTAGCCTCTCCCTGCAAGTCAAATTTCCAATTTTTTCCACGTCGCTTTCTTCCTGTTTATCGTTTGGCTTTTTTATGTTTGTTTATTTGGGTTTCTAACCTTATTTCCCATCCAAGTTTTGTCGATGAATCTTTCCCCGGCTGTCTTTCTGATTTGAACTTCATACTTACCATCTTGGCTCCTGCATAAATTAAATTGTTTATGTCTGTGATTGTATCTGTTGTGATTTGTGGGAGGAGCTGGTTAATCTTCTCTGTTTCTCTTTTTAATTTCTTCTGTTCTTGATTCCTCAGCGATGGGAGCTTTGTTTTTTTTTTCATCGTTCATGAACTGTATTATTTTTCTTATTTCACCTGCTTCGTCTTCTGTTAGCTCTGTTTCATTGTTCCCTCGTTTGTAGGGTCCAGTCTTCGCAGTTTTTCCATCTGCGGTGTTTCTACTTGTGTGGCTTCTACCCGAGCGCTTCCAGTGGGGGCTGCTCTATGCTCAATTTCCTCATTTACTCCTCGTTGTATTATTATTATTATTATTATTATTATTATTATTATTATTATTATTATTATTATAAGGATAATGAAAATAATAATGATAATAACAATAACAATACGATAATAATGATAATAGTAATAATAATAATGATATCAATAATGAAATAATTATGATGATAATAAAATAATAAATATGATAATAACAAAAATGATTATGATAATAAATATAATAATAACAATAATGATTATGATACTACTACTAACAATAATAATAACAACAACAACAACAACAATAATAACAACAACAACAACAATAATAATAATAATAAGCAAGACGTGTATTACAATTTGTTTATTGTTTGTTTGTTTTTTGTTTGTATTTTTATGTATTTTTATTGTAGCTCTTCTTTTTTGTTTTTTGTTTTTTTGTTTTTTTTTTTTTGTTTTTGTTAAATGACGGTTATGTTTTCGCCGAAAAGTGCCAAAATTAGAATAATGCCATATCCAATGAAAAGACCGCACCCATGTAAAACAGGTATTGTACAATTCTTCTTTGAATTCGCGGTAAAGCGCATTTCTGGAATCTGGGAAGAAAAAAAAACAAAGACCATTAAAAATTTAAGCAAAACAAAGTTTTAAAATATTTAACTTCACAAAGTAAACATGCACGAATGTTTAGAAACGGCTGCAGTTTGCGCATTCAACAATCAAAATCATATTTCAAGCTTAAAATCGGCAAAACAATCCGATGCTCGTTACAGCAGCTCGATGAAAATACTATTTAAAATTAATCATGAAACGTAGATTAAAATATTTCAAACTTTCAAAAAGGTTTTGTTAATTCTATTCAAACAAAATCGTTACTAGTCAATGAAAATGCCGGAAGGTGACGAACTGTGGCTCAGTGGTTAACAACGCAAGTTCGAATCCAGTTCGTTCAATAAAAATCACTTTCACTTAGGATGTTAGCAACCTTCACGTGAGCCCTCCCGTGATACTTGATGTTTTTCTAGAAAGAATTCTGACGAATAAAATATCGGGGAAACCAATGCCAACAATAGAATCTTCGGATTTTACGATAAAATGAAAGAAAATGCTGTTTAAAATACTTCTTAGATGGATTTAGTTGCTTTTCAAAATAATGGTAAAAGCCGTAAAAATATTTCCAACTCCGTGATATGATCTCTGATTAAACAAGGAGTATAAGACTGATATCGCTGCATGCCATTGATGGCAACCTTCTGTCTAATAAGACAATGGCATTCTGTATCTAGTCTGATGCACTGCAGCATCTGCTGTGACTATGCAGTTCGAAGCTGGAATTGGCTCTTTGGTGCAGGCCTGGGCGGATGATAAGAAGAGCTAGGTTTTCCCAGTTACTGAAGTCCCCCCCTCTCGGCGTTGCAAAGATCGACGAAAAGGCAAGCCAATACGGATGCAGGAGTTGCCAGAAAGGTGTTCCAGTGTTTCGCCAGCCACCTATCGGGACTCCAAATCGGATTTTTGTCGGGGTTTATGCTCACGAGAATCTTCGTGTCACTTGGTACTCGCCAAACATCACATCCATGAAAATCGCATTTTTACGTAAATTAAAAAATGTTAATTCGACCCAAATCGAAATTACATATTCATGATTACAGTAAAACAATTATAATAATAACATTAATAATAACAATAATAACATTAATAATAACAATAATAATAATAACAACTATAATAATAAAACAACAATAATAATAGCAATAAC
>NC_136495.1:70490550-70545550 GCF_053919585.1 Euprymna scolopes | reverse complement strand
AGAATGTCACTACCCCTTAGTCGTTGCAGTGCTGGGTCACCCTTGGACAAGGTGTAGTACTCACTAGCCCCCCCCCCTATTTAGGGTCACGAAAATCCAAGCCTGGTCAACGATGCTCTTGGCAGATGAGGGAGGAATCCCAACGGCTTGCGCAGCAAATGAACCAGCACGTCAGTACCGACGCAGTCAACAAGGGTGATGTAGAACTCGACTCGGGTCTGCTTCAGCCATTGGATGCGGCTGATTGCATGTGGCCAGACTGTCCTGGCCCGTCCTTGCCTCTATACTTTTGCTTTCAGCGGAGAGGGTGCTAGCCGCCAATTTTGGGTCTAAACACTTGAAATTTTAGATATAGGTTCCTTGGACATGGATCTAATTAATAACGTGATTCGAATCCAAAACAATAAACGTTAAGGGGTCATAATAGGGGTCAAAGTTTAAAAAAATTGACCGCTTGTTCTTTTTTTTTTTTTTTTTGCCCAACATACACCTTCAGACACCCGGGCAACGCCGGGCTGAAATGCTAGTTTTCTATAATTTGTTAGCCAGGTTTATATCTATTAAGGGTTTACATCGGTTTCAAATACGAAACTAATTCTTTACATGTAAAAATATGTACACAAATTTTAACATGTTAGACGAGCTGTTTGGCATGAAAGATAAATATTTTGATCTTGGAATCTAACTATACTGTTATTGTTTTATATGTGTTCTGTTCTTATATTTAATGTGCATTGAGCTTCTAAACAAAATGATTGTTATACACAAATAGTGAATTATAATTGAAAAACATATTTTACCAAATTACTGTATATATATATATATATATATATATATATATATATATATATATATATATATATATATATATTAGTGTTGAGACGATGAATCGGAATCGGGAATCGAAAAAATCGAAACTTTTGGTGGTATCAGAATCGGTATCGAAATCGAAAAAAAAATGTGCCTGTTTTCCGATGCTAAAAATGATTCTTTTAATTGGCTTACGTTTGAGAAAATATGTGCACATTCAACATGTGTTTTTACCGTAATCGTGAAAAATATCAACTTTATAGTTAAATATTTAGAGATTTAGAAAGAAACGGAATCGGTAATTGTATCGGGATAAGGAATTTAATATGTAATTGGTAATTGTATCAGAATCGGAAAAATATTGGAATCATCCCATTCCTTATATATATATATATATATATATATATATATATATATATATATATATATATATATATATATATATATATATACTGTATTAACAAAACCAAGACTTCAAAAAAGGAATTGGTAGCAACAAAAAGTGTATTTCATTGTAAGTTACAATTGTTTCAAGACCGGTTGGACGATTTCAACCCCAGTAAATTATGGATGGATGGCAGATGTAGGTTAAACCCATGAGTATATAATCAGCTTTAAGATTAAAAATATACTTAAAATTCTTAATTTGTTAAATAAGCAATCATAGCCTTTTCTGTGTCTGTTTAATTAAATTAATTAATAAATCATAGACGCTTTTTAGTATTTACTAGACTTGAAACATCAAACGGCCCTAGTTGTCTCCCTTTAACTGTTATAAGTACCTACAACGACCTTTGTTCCACACAATTTTTTCAACTAATTTTCGAAAAATTAATAACGTGATGGATTATCTCCCTTCGTAATTGGTTTTCCCAACTATCGAGAACCACAATAGATTAGAACGAAAGAGAATAATAAAATATTAAATAATAAAAAATAGAATAGGATCCCTAACTTGGAATGTTGTATGAGGATTAATAAATATAAGGTAATGTAATTCTTTATTTCCCTATTTAATAAAATATTAACCTAAAATTGGTCTTAAATCTAAGTAATAAAATAGTCGATATTTTGTAAACATTGAAGCCACCATTGGGCGAATACGAAACTAAAAATAACCGTAACGTTATAACTAGGTTGTTCTGGCCATATTATAAATATAAAAATAAAATTAAAAAAAAATATTTTTTCAATTAATTATGTGAAATAAAGAAATATAGAAATCTAATTTAGGAATTCAATCAATAGTAATATTAAAAGATATTAAATGGCTACGGGTTTTTGTGGAAACTTCTTATGACAGGTCTTTAAATAAGGATACAAAAATTAGGTGATATATTAATATTTAAATAAGCTCTTGACAAAAGATGCGTCCAGGATAAATGTTTTCGCATGCTTCATTTCCTTTAAGGGAAATTTCTTTAAATTTTGTTCTATTGTTAAAGTGTTTTTTTTTATTCAAGAAATCTGAAGAAAAGTTGGTTATGTGAAAATTTTCAAACGCCATAATGCTTGAAATTGTCCAACCGGTCTTGAAACAATTGTAACTTACAATGAAATACACTTTTTGTTGCTACCAATTCCTTTTTTGGAGTCTTGGTTTTGTTAATACAGTATATTAATGCTCAATTATGAAATATGATAATTTTGTAGCTTACTTTTTAAGTCATCTCTTTTTGGCTTAAAATTCATTGGTATATGAAAATTTACTGAATTATACGAACCCAATAAAATTCAGTATATTACAAACAAGTGTGTATATAATATATATATATATATATACATATATATATATATATATATATATATATATATATATATATATATATATATATATATATATATATATATATATATAAAGCATGGGAAGGCGTGTTTTTAATCCGATCAGTGTTTAATACGATTATCTTTACGAATCAACCGAAGGATTCGATTAGCTGACGTGAATTTTCACTTCATCAGTTCCGTTGTCAATTCTTTTCAAGATCAATAATGAATTTTCAATTTTGAATTTCTGGCACAAAGTGATTTTCTCTTTTAAAAAGGATAAAAATTTCGCACAATCTTAAAACGATTCACAGTTTGCATGGGGGGAAATTGCTTTAAGTGTATCATCGATTTCGAATGGTATTCAACATTTCTATATGATTGATTTTTTTAATGCGGTTAAATAATCAGTTAAGTATTCTGCTCTTTCAACTAACAATTTCCGAGTTTATATTCATCACACTTCCGTCAAAGCATCTGACTCCAAATTTAAGACACTGTTGTCAAAGCTCCTGACAACTCGCTACTCTAAATTCAACACAGTGAATTAATTAAAATAAATACAAATTACCTAGAGTTATAAAGTGAAGAAGAGTCCATTTTTCGTGCATGGGTAGATCCCCACAACAATTATTAATATTTTAAATATTTTAACTGCGTTTATGTGAAGACATGCCGGTCGATAGGTGTATCAGAAATTTAGAGGAATTTTTGACACCCCTAACAGAAAACTGCGAATAAAATATAAGCAACTCGTAATCTGTCGTTTTAAAGTGGGTTGTTTATTTCCTGTATGGAATATACTTCCAAAATAAACTATTAAAATTGTTTAAAAAATAATAAAATATTATTTTTTTATTTAAAAAAAAAACAGTGTTTACAAAATGTTTACAAAATGCCGGCGTGTCTTCATGCAGCTATTTTTTTACGTAATGAAATCAATTGAATTTCACGAGTAAAATATTTTTCAATTTTTAAACTTTAAAAATCTATCAAAATTTTCTATTGGTTCAATTTTTACGATATTTTCAGGGTCAATGTGAAATTTTATGCTCTTTCCAATAAACCAAATATAATATTTTAGACAAACGTTTTTTTTTTAAATTCACCCCCCCCATTTTGCAATGTCTATTTAAATTGTAATAATTAATTTATGTACCAAAGTTTTATATATCACAAATTGAAGATAAGAGATCAATAAAGAAAATATTCTAATTTAAAACAAAAAAAGTATAGTTTTTTGGAAATTTACCTGTAAAGTCCAAACTGTAAAACCTTTTTTTTTTAAAAAAAAACGACGTTGATTTTTTTTAATGAAATCTCATGTTATGCTTATATCATCAAGTAAATACCAGACGCTGACGGCAAATTTTTCTATTCAATTCAATGTTTTCTTTTTTTAGATATTTAAAAAAAATTCAGTCGATAAAGAAGTATTAAAATATATTAATCAAAAACTCATTTCATTAAGAGAATTTTTTTTTTAAATCGGTGAACTGGATTTTTTGTTTTAGAGGAAAAACTTATAAGTGAATGTGCGTTTCTTTTTAACTACGGAGGACGGAAAATACTAATTTTGATTAACACACGCAATAAAAAAGAGACATTATTTATGTCCCTTTGACGAATCCATATTTGATAAATTTCATATTGGCAGGAGGAGCTCTTTTAACCTTGGCGCTAACCACGTTACGAAAATGCGATTTTCTACGACCCTCGCTTTAAAAATCCCTTTATTTAAAGAATACATGGAATTTAAAATATAAATATGGATAAATTCTTAACAATGAAGAATGGAACTACCCATTTAATAGTATTTTTAGGTAAGTGATTTTTTGGCATTTATATATATATATATATATATATATATATATATATATATATATATACATATATTTATAAGCAAGTCAAAATATGTTGATTTTCTTTATTTTTTTTAAACCACTTTAAAAAAAACAAATATTGCATAATTTGCTATTAAACCTGTTATTTTTTTTAATTTTTGGTTTTTGTTCCTTTAATTGAAAAGAATTAGGGTTTGAATTACATTTTTCAAGTAGTTATAAGCTTCGAAAAATAGTAAGTTGAATTATTAAAGTTCTGATCATCATTTTTAATGGCCACTTTCTGATACACCTAGCCGGTTGATGCCTTGCCCGGTTTGCCAGACATCGATTCGTTACGCTTTGATTTCTAAATAATATCTAATATATTTATTTTTTGGAAACGAAAATCATTTAATTACCTTTTCAATTTGAAATAAATTCAATAATTTCGATTTATCTATTGCACCTTATGTTAATCGTTTTGGTGCGTTTTATTATATCAAAACATTAACGATTTTTATTATCTAATATTGTTAACTATTTTCATATATGCCGAAAACAATTGTGTAAATTCTCGAAAGAAATAAGCAATTTCTTACCACAACAGCAAGCGATATGTACAGGAAAAGTCCACCGGCTAAGGCAAAAATCCAAGGTGCGGCATTGGTTAATTCGCCCAGGAAAATACCGACAACCATTCCAACGTAACAAGCAAGGGCGGCGAGAAAATTGTAGAGGAAAGCCTTCTTTATTTTCAGGCCGGAATGAATCAAAATGGCGACATCCGCTGCAGAAAGATCAATCAAATTAGTCAAGATTTAAACATAGCCATGAAAAATGTAACAGAAGAAACTACTTACGACAGCGGCAGCGCACTTGTCTGTTATGTCGAGTGCGGGCATCTCAATGTAAAGCAATGTTTAAAAAGAAAAACTGACAATATTGAACTTTCACGTGCGGGCGAGATTTGACGTGCATATACGTGTTACATGATAAGGGCTGTCCCCTTTTCATGTAAGTATAAAAATAGAGAGATTACTTAAAATGAAAATAAAATGAGAGAAAGCAGAAATCGAACCTTGGATATAAGTTTTAAAGAACAATAGGTTTAAATGGAATGTCCAGTAAATTGTTAATTCTGATGAAATAAATAATAAATAAACTATTCAATTGTTAGAAAGAATGTGGATAATAAAATAAGAGTTAAATAAATTAGATATGTAGGTTGAATTCCTTTGTAAAAACATCAAAGAAAAAACAGGTTATTGGGAAATCATAATGTCGGAAACGTGCAAAGTCGCGCATGTTGAAACACGTGAATTTTGCTCACGAGGCCGGACATGCATGGATTTCTTAATATAGGAAGTGAGAGTTAGTTAGAGAGACAGTCAGTGAGAAACTCAGAGAGAGTCTGGAGTTTGAAATTCGAACGTCTAGAAGCGAGACGATCACTTTTAAACTTAATATGTGAAGCTTTGATATCTTGATGAGAAAACCACGGCCGGTCGTGAAGAAATAAACCCATCATGTGTTTTGATAAAGCTCGTCTTTGTGTTTGTGATTCTTACAAAAAGGTAAAGTGAATTGTTATTATATGTCTGTGTTATACAATGTCTTAACATACACATCTCATATCCACAATGTGAATCTACATCTCATATCTACACTAAGACTGTCTAAACACTATCTCCTCACTCCAAGAGCTTCACATAGCAACACATCTATTAACCTAAGAATGAACATATTTTTAATATATTTGAATCGTCATAACACGAACACGGAACGAGCAATCTCTCTCACAACATCCCTCTCTAGAACCCTTACAACACATCTCTATTCTAAGACTGCGCTTATAATAAGACTCTCTCTGAATAAGACCCCTATATAACATATGTAACGCCTTTGCATTTGATACTGCATTTTAGTACTTCAGCCTTTTTAATCATTTAACCATTCGACAGGTGGATGGACTCAGGTTCCTCGGTTTACTGTTACATTCTGGTGATAAGAGTGACGCGGAAATCAAGAAAATAATCGCAATAGCAAAATCCGCCTCCGTGACATGGAGGGCATCTGACAAAACAGAATCATAAAACGGAACACAAAAATTAGAATCTTGAAGATGTACATATAGTCAATTCTCCTTTACAGTTGCGAATGTTAGACAGTAACGAAGGCGGTTGAAAATCGTTGGGAAGCAAAAGAGATATGGTTTTTAAGGAGAATTCTACGAATCTCATGAACAGAAAGGAAGACAAGGCAGAGTGCAGCAAACCATTACTCATTATCGTCCACGTCAGACAGTTAAAGGTTTTCGGCCATTTTATGCGGCGAACAGCTTGGGAAAAAAATTTTGATGTCAGAATAAATCGCCGGAAAAAAGAGCAGGAGAAGACAATGAACAAAGTCCACTAACAGTTTCAATATGGTCACTGGAAACACGACTATATATCTCTTTAGAAAGACCGAATGCAGATGGGAACATCGATGTCTGCAATAACAGACCTGAGACCTGAAGAAGAAGAAGAAGAAGAAGAAGATATGTAAATGAAGATGAAGCCAATTTTCATTCGATTGGATTCGTGAAAAAACAAAATTACTTATTTTGGGGCCCTGAAAATCCAAGGGCAATTCATCAAAAGCAGTTGCATCCCATAAAGTGCACTGTATGGTGTGCAGTACAGGGTGGGGAATATTATTAAACCTTATATTTTTGAAGACCAAAACAAAAATACCGTCACTGTTACTGGAGAGAGATACCGAACTATGATTAAAAACTTTCTGCGTCCACAAACTCAAATTAGGCCAAGATTATGGTTCCAACAAAGTGGGGCAACGGCACATATGACGAGAAATACCATGGAGCTTCTCATACAATGCTTTGGCGACAACACTATCTCTCGCTATGGCCATGTCAACTGGCCACAAGTTCTCTAGACTTGACTAGCCCCGGCTTTTTCTTGTGGTGATATCTTAAATGTTAACAAACCCCAAACCCTGCAAGAATTGAAGGAAAACATCAAGAACGAAAGAAGGGAGTCAAATCGCAATCCAAAGATTCTGCAATCTGTCATGAATAATGTTTTGGAAAGAGCACAAATAAACGAAGCTGAAAATGGGCAACATTTAAAAGACATTATTTTTTATAAATAAACATTGTTTGAATTTTGCATTTTTCAAATTTCCCAATGTCTTAGTTAGATTTTGTTACAATTGCAGAAAGATATCAACAAAAATAAAGACTGTTTGATCTATTGACAGATGAATAGGAAAGGTTAAAAATTAAGCGACTTCAAGCTAGAAATATATATTTGAGCATACCCACACTTATTCCTGACAAGGTCAACTTTTTTTCAATTTTGACTGCTTCGCAGTTATTTTTACCGGCCAAAATCAAATCGAAACTTTCCACGAATCCAAATTCCCTGCATATCAAGTTTCAAATCTGTAGACCAAAAAATAAGTGAAGAGTCTAGTAGAGACCGTTCTGCACATAGACAGGACAATGTCACTTCATATATATATATATGTGTGTGGGGTGCTAGAACTTTTTCATCCTAAATGCTATGCAATTACGCACTAATATCTGAATTCGAATAATAACTTCAGGCCCAACACTGCTATTGCTGATCAAGAACACCCGGAATCCCAAAATCACTCACTCGCTTTCAATTCCCAAAGGGAGCAGAAAAAGATTCAAAGAAGGACTGCTAAATTCTGCGGATTAAAGCAATTATACACCCTGCACACAATCCTTACCTTGACGTATTTGAAAACTCTATGATAGCTCTCATCAGGAGGATTAAATTTAAAAAACAAAAGCACCCTCCTAATCCTATTTCTAGAAAAATTAATAACTTTGCATAAAAAGACCCCATATTTTTGTCCCTGCTGACAAAACAAAAAATTACTACAAACTTGAATATCCTGAATACAAAAAGCTCCTATATAAAGAGCTTAACAAGGCTTACAAAGTTGTACCTCGTACCATATTAGATAAGATCAATGCTGATGCAAAATCTTCTACAAAAGATGAACATTCATAACTATACGGAAATATTAACTCCAGGCACACCGAGATTCACGCTCAAGGACCACAAACCTAACTTCCAAGATAACCTTACTATTCGGTTAATCTGCCCTTCTAGCTCTGATATTGGTGCTTTCAGCAAAACAAATCCAAGATAGAATCATCCTATCAGTAATGAAAAAAGTAAGCTTACCTCTTTGGCAAAATTCTCAATCAGTAATCAATTGGTTCACTAATCTCAAAAATAAAAATAATCTAAGTTTCATTACATTTGACATAAACAATTATTACCAATCAATTCCCCCTATACTTTTAAACAAAGCCCTTTTTTCAAAAAAAAAAACACTCAGATTTAACGGACTTAGAAATTAGACTGATTCTTTTCGCCAGACGTTCTCTCATTTACTTTGCCAATAAGCATTGGACCAGGAATGACACCCCTTTTGATATCCTCATGGGCTATCCAGACTCGGCAGGATGACGAATTTGGTCTAGATCTTCCTATTAAAGGAGCTTAAGATATATTTAAAGCAGATCCAGGTCTTTATAGAGACGATGCCTTCCTCCCTACAAGAGCCAGACCTTGAGAGTATAATAAAACTGTTAAAGATCTTAATAGTTGAACCTAACAAGAAAACAGGTAACTTCTTAGATATCTTCCTTGACCTTAACTTTGAAACATACAACCCTTACCATAAGCCAAACCTTACACTCTTATATGTACATAAGTTTTCAAATCACCCTAATTCAATAATTAAATCCATAATACCTTCAATCTCTACCAGAATCTCTAGGCTTTCAGCTGAGAAAAAGACCTTTAATCAAAACTCCATGTTTTATAATAACGCCGTCAGAAATTCAAGTTATACGGAAAGATAAAATATAACCATAAAAACCAAAAATCTTTGTCAATTACCCTCATTAATTACGCATAACATGCCCAGAACTAAAAGAAACCATAAATTTTCAAGGAATAGCAATAATAATGTCAACCATACTAACCACAAGAGCACTAACATAAACAGATCTTCCACTAGAAAAAGGACGAGGAGAAAGAATAGTCTTTGGTTTAATCTCCCTTTCAGCTCCAATATAATATAATATCTAATATCCCCAAGGAATTCTTCAATATTGTTGAAAATTCTTTTAGGTACTCGCATAGGTATAGCACTTGTTTAACAAAAATTCTATCAAGATATCATACGATACAATGCCTAATTAAGCCCAGACAATCATAGCCTCTAATAACAAGAAAATTAAAGATGCCCAAGCAATTCCTTTTCCCTTGGCCAAGAAAACCGAATATAATTGCCAAAAAAAGAAGAATGCCCCCTCGATAATAACTGTATCCATAAAAATGTGATTTATTCATGTACTCTAACTGAGATACCATCTAAATCTCTCCAAAGAAACGCCACTAATCTTCCCCAATAGCCAATCGTTAGTAAAACAAATTGCAATGAACTTGAACATCCCCCTCTTCTAATAAACTTGATTAATATCAGTACTAATAATATAAATGCTGATAGTCCTTCACGTGATAATAACTTTGGAAATCAGCTCAGTAATAACATCTCGATCTATTCACCCACACAATATAATATTAAATACCAACAACAGTATCTACAATGCACTCAAAACATACACATACATCGGATCGACTTCTACCTTAATAAAGCAGAGAATCTCTAACCACACATCATCTTGTAGCAATAAAAACGCAAATAGTAACCAGGGAACTTCTTTGGCTACTTTAATCAAAAAACTTAAATCTAAGAATATTCGCCTCTCAATTAATTGGAGTATTATATGTAAATCGCAATCTTACACCCCTGGATCTAAATATTGTAACCGCTGCCTTTCTGAGGTAGTAAGCATAATAACGTCTCCTCAATCCACGAATGTAATCAATACAAAGAGTGAGCTGATTTTCCAATGCAAACATAGGGCAAAATACTAGTATTGCAATTTTGAAATTACATAGTCCCTCTGTTAAGATTACAAATAAAAATACGTTATTTTTTATTATTATTGCTATAAATTATTTATATTATTACTATACATTCTTATTGTTGTAGTTTTTCAACCCATTCTACCGGAATTTATCCTTTTATCTTAGCAAGTTTATTGCCTTTATCTTGAGAATTATAGAAATAATCAATACTAATATCGGCTGTTATTATTTTATTATTTATTTACATATTAAGATGAATAGTACTCCTAAATTATACATATTTCTCTGTAGGTGTATATTTTTATATTTATTTTATATTTATATATTTATGTATTTATATTAATATATATATATATATATATATATATATTTACCAATACATTTTCAATTATTAATTTTCTTTAGGCGCATTACTATTTTTTCACTAGGTATTTTTATTATTATTATAAGTAGTAGTAGTAGTAGTAGTAGTAGTAGTATGAGGAGGAGGAGTGGTGGTTGTGGTAGTGGTGGTAGCGGTTTTAGCATCTATTATAATTTGTATATGTGTATATAATTGTCCTTGTGTGTGTCTATGTATGTGCATCTATATATATTTGTTTATATATATGTGTGTGTGAAGGTTTTTTTCATATGTCAGTGTAGATGTGTTTTGTGCGTTGGATATATATATATATATATATATATATATATATATATATATATATATATATATGTATATATATATGTATGTATTTGTGTGTTTATGGGTGTACCTATGTATGTATTAATTTGATTAAGTGTGTGTATGTATGTGTGTGTATATATGTATATATATATGGATATATATATACATATGTGTATATATATATTTACTTTTATCATTATTGGTATATGATTGACACAATCATTCGTGTTACTATCACTGTTGCTGCTATTATAAATATTATTATTATCGCCATCTTTATTACCGTTTTTTATCATTATTACTAAATATTACCAAAAAAAATTTAACTTATTACTAAATTTGTTACTATAATTACTATTATTATTAATATTATTATTTATTATTTATTATTTATTATTATTATTATTATTATTATTATTATTATTATTATTTTGTCATCTTTATCTTCATCATGACTTTTCGACAGCCTTAATAAGCTATGATTCTGCAACACTTAAAACTTTATAATCCTCACTCCTAAATTTTTTTAATAATGACATCGAATTTAACACTTTATTGACAGATCTGTTTCGTTCTGTCTAGACAATTTCCGGTTAGAGTAATACGAGCTTTCACGGACTGATTTTTCCCGCTTAGCCTAAACTTAATTACTTTAAAATTTAATTTGAAATCCGTTTTTTCTAATTAAGCCGATGATGAAGGTTCTCATACAGGATTTTCTCTCTTTTTACTATTAGGTCATATTTGACTGGGGACAGACTTCTCTTTGGGCTACTGCACTGCCCGGAAAAAAGCAATTTTTATTATATCAGCTGTTTTGAAGGCTTTCCAATCGGATTATATGCATCGTCACGCTGGACTTATTTTGGCATCCATTCTCTCTAAAGAACTATTTTGCATTTCGGCTCAACTTGAGAGGATTTTCATGCAAGCTGAAATATTGTACGCGGTTTGTTTCAATGCTATTTCACACGGTTAATGGTAGTCGAATGGATACGGCCTCCGCTAATCGAGCCAGAGATGTCTCGTGTCGCGGAGTTCGAATCGTTCGACTGGTAGTGATCGTGACACCCTGCACTGAAGAATCCCGAAAGGATGAAACACTAGTGTCTGTAGGTATTTAATTATTATAGTAAAAAAATAATTATGACAGCCCCTTTAGGAAATTCGTTTCTTATCGTTGAGCATTTTCAGTTGAATTAAAAGTCGGTCAATTTAGCTCTTATGCGTAGATCATCGTATAACGATTTGATCACTGTCTGTCTGACGTAATGAACATTTAAATTAAAATGTTTAAAATTCAACGCTATTGCACACGGTTAATTGTAGCCGAATGGATACGGCCTCCGCTAATCGAGGCAGAGATATCTCGTGTCGCGGGGTTCGAATCGTTCGACTGGTAGTGATCGTGACACCCTGCACTGAAGAATCCCGAAAGGATGAAACACTAGTGTCTGTGGGTATTTAATTATTATAGTAAAAAAATAAATATATATATATATATATATATTTACATATAAAACATTTTTTCACTTTTTTATTTGGCAATTTATAACTACAATAAATTGCGGTTTCACTTAATGCCTTAACTAGCAAATTCTAGCATTGCTACAAATATAATTTGCTGATTTCTTTATGTATACTGATGAGAAGAATAACAAGAATAGCATTCTTTGAAACTCCACAGAATAAGGACTTTGTAAATTGTTTTTTGGAGTATTCAGTCGAACAATAAATTTGGATTGTAAAGTTCAACTTACAGTTTTACTTTACTTTCTCTTATATATATATATATATATATATATATATATATATATATATATATATATATATATATATATATAAATTAATAGAAACCCACAGTTTAAAAGCGCAAGGAAAATCAAATTTAAAACATGACAGCTATAAGATAAGACACGTGTATTATTTCTATTTTTTAATTAAATATTCATATAAAATTTATCATTTTTGGCTTATACAAAAGCTTTTATCAGGAAGGTAAGTTTTAGATAGGTTTCTACAATACTTTTTTCTTACTTGCCATGATGGTGTTTTGCACAGTCTTAGTTGTCGAAGATAGAGAATGCATCGCTCAGTTCGGTGTGTTAGCGCACAATTATTCGCACATGTGTTTAAATGATTAGATATCCACTGTTTAGAAACATGATGAAAATGAAATTCAAAATATAAAGGTTTGACTCATATCCAGGTAACCTACATTTAAAATTTCAAGTGCTTAGACCTAAAATTGGTGAAGGAGTTTGGTAGAGTTTGCAAAGGTCAACTTTTCAACTTTGACTTCTTTGGCGCCAAATTATCGCCCCAAAATTGATAAAAAAAAAGCTTGCTGCATGTCTGAATATCCTTAAAATACCAAATGCTTAGACCTAAAATCAGCTTAATATTATGCTAGAGACAGCAAAGGTAAAATCCTTTTAACTTTGACCCCTTGGCATCCAAATTGTCGGCCAAAAAATGATTAAAAAGCTTGCCCTATATCTTAATACACTTTATGTTAAATTTCAATTTGGTAGAGACCACAGAGGTCAAATTTTTTTTTAGCTTTGACCCCAATTTTGACCCTTTAACATTTATTGTCTTGGGATCAAATCAAATTTAAAAGTTTGACCCATGTCCAAGTAATCTACATCTAAAATTTAAAGTGCTTAGAGTCAAAATTGGCGGAGGAGTTTTGTAGAGTTTTCAAAGGTCAAATCGTTGAACTTTGACTCTTTGACTGCTAAATTTCTGGCCGAAAACGGATTAAAGAGATTTTCCCAAATCTCAATACGATTTATATCAAATCTCAAGTCTGTAAACTGAAAATTGACGGAGTTACTTGGTAGGGAAATGTACACACACAGGCACATACACAAACAATTACACTTAGGGTGTGTATGCATGCATATTTGCATGTATAAATGTATGTGCGTGCACATTTTATATAATTTTTCATTTGTAACCATCTATATATAAAAGTGGCCATGTCTGCGTATCTGTCTGTGCGAGGAACGGTCTCTACTAAACTGTTGTCAGTTTTTGGTCTATGGACTGGAAACTTAAGGTAACATAAGAAAAAGTTGTGTTGTTTTTTTATTGTGTCTTTGTTTATATTATGATTATTTTTAGATGGTGTATATATAGGTTTTATGCAAGGATAATTTTTTTCTTTAAAAACCCCAAGCTATTCAGATACTTGTATCTATTATAAATTATTGAATGAAATACAAAATAAATTATCCTATGACATTTTGAAATGTGAAAGGAAGTTGAAAGAATTTCAGCTGTCGAATAGAAAGTGCTTCCTAGCATAAAAAAAACTTCTCCAAAATAATGCGGTGTATTGAAAGAAGTGACTAAAATAGAAAGTCGTATCACAATGAGGTAGCAAGACAAAAGATTGACGGAGACCACTAGACCAACGAGTTAAACGAGCTGGAACAAAATAAGCAGCAAATAGATCAGACAACTGTGAAAAACATATGCCATTATATTATTTATAGAAGAGACTGAGACTAGCAACAGTGAAGGGGATTTTGAAGAGCATAAGAAAAGGTGGGGGGGGTAATTAAATTACAGATACAGTTATGAACTTGTGCATATACTCGTAGCAGCCGTTTACATTTCATTCGAATTTAAAATAAATGCATGGGAAGGCATACTGATAACGGTGAACTCACCTAGTTCATGTGGAAATTCTTCGCAAATTACCGCCAACGAAATACTGATTCCGCTCATCACGCTGACCGTAAATGCAGCCCCTATGGACACCCCATCAAGAAAATTGTGTAATGCGTCGCCGAAAATCACCATCCAACCGACAGAACTGACAGTGTTTGAAAAGTTGATTTCTTCCGAAGAAAAAGCGTTTGAAATATCTCCAACATGCGAATGCCCGTGTCCTCCATGGAAGCCGGGCCTTTCTATCATCGGTTGAATGTTTCGTTCGACTTCGTAAGATTTTTCCTGTAAAAGAAAACAGATTGATATATATATATATATATATATATATATATATATATATATATATATATCTTCTCTTCTTCTCTATTCTATCTATATAAATAAAATGAACTCATTTTTCCCGGTCTGATTTTGACATTAATAGGATTAAAAATCAAGATATTTCATGCAAATATAATATGCACAAATGGCAGAACAATATCTGAGGTGTGTTATAGGCTTATTATTTCTCAAATTCCTCGATAATCTTAGATTTCTATACTTTTTCTGCTGAGAAGTCACGGCCAAAATCGGTTAAGATCAATGGAAGTGGTAAAATATTTTCTCTCTAATAAATTCCTCCTCCCCCTGCCACCACTTAACACCGTTTGGGGATCGTTCACAAGGAACAGTTGAGAAGAGAACACCGGTTTAGCTTCGTAGTTCTTTCATGTGAAGTTATTTAAAATCACTAAACTAAGCTGCAGTGCTCTGTGGCGTAGTGGTTAGCGTGCTGGACAATTCACATTATATTTTCACGTTCGCGCCGACCTACCGTAGTCGTTTTTTTTTTTTTTTCCTAATGGACTTTTCTTGGTGGCCGAACTGTTAACGTTGCAGATGTTTTTTTGTTTTTTTTTTCACACTTTATTTTCCTACTTTTACTCATGACTCCGGGTTTGATCCTTCCTACTTACCTACCATAACATTTTTTAAAACTCCCCCCCCCCGTCCCGGAAACAAACACTCGGGCAACGCCGGGTACCCCCGCTAGTATATATCTATATATATATATATATATATATATATATATATATATATATATATATATATAATTTTTCTTTTATTTTCATCAAATCTAATGCTAATTTGCAAATTGAAAATAACTGTTAAAGATAAAAAGTTGGGGCGAATAGATAATACGAATATCTTCATATCGGGATCGGAGATGATCGAAAACACGAATGAAGATGATATGAGCAGTATCTCATGGTCTTAAGAATTCATCTGGTATGGCGGAGTATCCAGTTTCGTACTAAAAAGTGATTGTCGGTTTCAATGATCTCTTTGTTTAATTTTACTCCAGTAATTTAAAGCGCCAGTAGGGCAGCCGGAGATAGGCAGACAGGCATTTTCCTTGCAAACAATTTGCCTGCTTCGGAATCGATTTTGCTTGCTATTCAACATTAACGCCTCAAAATCACTTACTTATAAAAGAATTTTGCAGGGTTGGACTCGGTTCGTTTCGTTCCGTTTCGTTCAAAATATTTACTAATTTATTCTTATTTTTGTACGAAAATGAAACGAAACTTTTCATGTCGTTTTGTTTTATTCATTTTTCATTTTACTTTGTACATCTATAATTATCTAATTACCGCTAGAATATGGCAAAAAGTAATACAAAAAACTATGAAACATGAAAAGTTAAAATTAGCGCAACTCAAAAATTGCATTCATTAATCAGGTTGGGTAAATTGACAAAGTAATTATATAATTTCATAAATCAATCAAAATATTAAAATTTCATGTTATAAGAACATTCAATGACCATTAATTGTAGTTTTTGGATTGCCCTAATTATAATGAAGGACGAACGGAACGAAACTTTACTAAAACTAAACGAAACGAACGAGACATTATATTTTGTAAAATCTTTGCTACGAAAGTTTAACCGGTCTTTTTTGTCCTTCCTGGATGCATCCTTCATTCGAATATTCCATTGATTTTGCTCGTAGGTTGGTTAGTAAAAAGGAGTCCAAAAGGCTACGGTTGACGGATGTCAAACTCTGGGGCTAGAGTCGATGATGTCACCTGGGGTGTCACTCGGTTCGTGTGAAAGAAGGCGTGGAAAGAAAGAGAGAGAGAGAGAGAGAGAGAGCAAAAAAGAAAGCTTGGGTTGACAATGCGATGGCTTCACTTCGAATAAAGAACCCATGCAAGAAAATCGGCCTCATGTCTTTGTAAGATATTTCTTTCCGGCATCGACCAGTAACGGGAAGAATCGCATTTCTCAAAGAGAAGACCAAAATAAAAAAAAAAAACAGAAAAATAAATTATGGTGACTTTATCGCAATATATATATATATATATATATATATATATATATATATATATATATATATATACACACTAGATGTGAAACGACCACATCCATAAACATACATACATACATACATAGACAAATGATTACGGGCGCGCACACACATGCATAGACATACGTACATATAGACACGTAATAAAAGACACCCGATTAATAATAATAATAATAATAATAATAATAATAATAATAATAATAATAATAATAATAATAATAGAGAGACGCGTATGAATAAATAATAAAATATAATAAAAACGAATAAAAATCCTCTCCTCCCCCGTAATGTTACATTGTCGGTTTGGTGCTGCGATGACCATTTTCGTGACTTCATGCCACGAAATAACCTGGGTACATGCGAAACACAAGGATGAAAGAAAATCACAGAAAAACAAGTGGAGCATGCATAGTCCCCCGAGAGTTCACAGTGAACGAGGCATAAAAAAAATGATTAAGTTCAGCATTTGCCTCCCCATTTTGTCCCAAAATCCACAAGGGACGTCAAATCCTCGTGAAAGTGAACAAACGGTGCAGTTTTCGGTCTTAACATATGTAAGTCCATCATTTGCTCCCTCCACTCATTTAGCCCCAAAAGTTCCCAAGGCCGTAACATATTTAAATTTGAATTCAGCACCATGCAAAACTGCTAAATAGACATACACAGAAAATTTTGGGCAAATATGGTAAAATAGTCCCAAAATAGGAGTGTTTTATTAGTCTTAAATGAGCTCCTGTGTCATACCCAAGAGTTATCGCGAAGTATAGACAAACAAAATTATATAGAATCAGTTAGTTACAACTTTCAGAAAGTTTTATAAAAATCCAAGGCATCAATTTTTTTAAAATAAACTCAAAAGCGTCAATTTTAACCATTTTGACCCGAAAGGCACCCCTAGGGGTCAACCGGAGTTTTCCCGAAAAATCCGCTCTGTTACTTTTTTTACTCGTATCATTTTTGTGTGAAATTTCAAAAAATTCCAAGGCGTAGTTTTTTTTTTATTATTACATTTTCACTCCAAACAAGGCACGTTGCCACTTTGATGTAGGGGGTTACTATCAGGGACCTAAGTTGCAGGAGTACTATGTAGGGAGTTTAGCAGCAAGATGTTTGTTCACATTACATTTGAACTTCTGCATGTCAGTACAGTTGGGGAAGCAGGAAACCGGAAGAGAATTCCAAAGTCCCGCAGTTCTGGGAAAGAAGCTATTTGAGTAAAAGGCTTTCTTACATCTAGGGATCTCAACTGTATAGGGGTGGGACTTCGCTGCTTGTCGGGTTTGTCGGGGGTATTTTCGTCGAGGGGGGTACAAGGGCTTCTAGTTCGTCAGAGCATCCATCATTAAAATACCTGTAAAACAGGCAGAGGGATGCAACATTTCGTCGGTGGGATAGGGGCTGAAGTTTAGATGACAGTTTGGGACCTATTAGGTTGGCGAATCTCTTTTGGACCCTGACCTAGTTATTAAGAAAAGTACGGACGGACGAACGGACGAACGGACAAGGGTGAATTTACAGGTCCACCCTCCTTTTGTCAGGGTAGCAAAAAGAAAAACTGCGTAACTGGGTCTACAGAACTATAAAGAAAAAAAAGAAACAAACAAACACGAGAAAAAGTAAGAAAACAAATATCAAATATGTATATATAATGTGTAAAAAGGACTGTTAAAATAATTGAAATGAAGTGCACACGCCTCGAACGAGAACTAATAAATATACACTAAACGTTACGATCATTTGAGAGGCTATGAGGACACACACACACACACATTTTACCAAACGAAACGCGTGTTTATTTTTCTATCAGTTTTTTTATCAAACCCCATCCGACTGTCCCATTACGGTAATAACCGATATTTAGCAAATATCGATTACCTCATTCACTAAACACGACAGAATTATATTTATTTTTGTGAGATTCAAGGAATACGTTTGGCATCCATTATTAGTTTTAATGAGCCTTTTCGGAAGTCAGCTCAACTTGAAGACAAGTGGTTCAAAAACAACTTCGATCAGACACGTAGAATTTCTATCAAAACTAATTCAAGTTTTAAAAAAAAAACAATTTACAAGACATACTGTAATACAACATCTGTGAAGATTTCTTTTCGGACGTGTTTACGGAGATTAAGCAAACCGAATCGATCATCTTTACCGATTTTTGCTAACGACGAGACAGGCTGATGGATTCTTGGCCTGTGATAACAAGCGGCTTCGTATCGAAAATCTATAACATCGGCTTTGCTTCCATTGTTCTCTCAGAGAATCATTTCTCCTATAATTGTTTACAATGCTATTTTAATCGCTTAATATTTTTGGTTTCTTTGAATTCTTCCGTTTTACTTCTTTTATTTGTTGCGAAATTGTTTTATCCGAAGACAAATATGCCATTTTTAAATATATCTCTATTATATAAAAAGGAATTTTGTCTGTGTGTCCGGGAGTTCATTCCGTATGGACTCTTAAACGGATTTTCACACAAATGTACTTCATGTCTGGAAATGTTCTTAGATAAGTTTTGTATCAGAATGTCTTCGATAAGTATCGATAATCGATAATCAAAAAAAAGCAGATAAAAGAAGTAACAGGCGATTTTGATAAAATACCCTAACATAACAAATGCATTTGAGTAGTTTTATTGCCGCACAAGCCTAAAGGCCCGACATATAAAATCAACAGTAGGTTCTTTGATATGACAAGGGCGCGTTCGAAATGAATGTTTCTGTCTAGAGCTCAATGGAACCATGATACTTGACTTTTACATTTTAAACTTTTATTCAAGTCGTTATATAATAACGACTAGATAATTAGATAATTTTATAAAATCAACAGTAGGTTCTCTACAGTGCATGTAGACTACAATATATTTTGGACTAAGTCACTGTGGGGAAGCATGTGAAGCTTACTTCCGGTGTAGAGCTATGGGTCCCCAACTAGAGCAGGCAATCAATCGATTTGATTAAAAATGGGCGATTTTACTGGCTTTAATGATAATAAAAATTTAAGTGAAACATTCATTAGTTATCATTCAATCGCGGGAAACATTTGGTTATATATATGTTTGTCATCCATATACAGTACTATTTCGTTGTATCACAATTCATCAGTGCGGCTACAAAAACACCTTCACCCAGCCGTGGCTGGAACTTACAACCGTAGCGTTGGTAGTCGACAGCTCTAACCATCGGGCTACGAATCAGTTCCGTAAATATTTCTCCTCGAGTTTGTATTAAATCCACACCCGCCAGTCGCAGAAAGTGCTCAAACCATCATTTGTTTACAAACAAACGTCTGGAATAAATAACTATTTTTATCGAATAGGAATTAGTTATATTTTCTGAAAGCATTATTTTGTAATGTCAAATTTAGAAAACATTCGTAGATCGACTAATGCTGTATATTTTTATTAAATGAAAAAGGAAAAATTATTTTTTTTTCTAAGACTTTTTCGGTGGTATACTAAAAAAAAGAAGAATTCGATTTTTTTCAACCAAATCTGACTAAAATACAATTTTCTCTCTAGGAGGCCATTATTCCTGTGTTGTAAGGTCGGCCGGTATATAAACAGCGTCTATTTAACTGATGTCTCCTTAACGTTGTGGTATATACAGTGTGTGACGTTTAGTGGTTAAAATGTTATTCTATTGTTTTCTTTTTTTTGTTGTTTTTTTGGTTTGCTTGTTTTTTTCTTCCTTTGAAGATTGTAACGTTTGGGTATGGGACACCCAAACTAGCTACCAACATTGCCCTGCTTTTTATTGAAACCAGCCGAGAGCTCTTTTTATTATATTTGTTTTTCTCTTAAGTACGATGGTCTAGCAGTATCAGAATTTTGGGGGAATTTTCAGCCGAGTCGCCATTTTGAATAGACACCTATATTTCTATCAGATTTTAATAATATGAAAACGTAATTTAAACCCGTAAATTTTATTTCAATAAAACGAGCAAAGACCAAATTTTAATATCATAAAAGCTTTAATAGAGAAATAAACAATTTTATTTATTTTTCCTTCGATTTCTTCACTAAACATTTCACGGAATGTCGAACAAATAACACAGTTGAATCTTACGATATATATTTTAAAGGCAAAATAAAGAACTTACCTGGTTAATGAGTAAGATATGCTTTCTTTTAATCTTCCTGTATGAGAATTTATTCATATTTATGTATTATAATCCATGTATTTTTTAAATGGAAGGATTTTTCCAACACACATCGCGACAACGCGTGTCTTTCAAGAAAGTTGTGAAGACACCGGAAGTGCAAATTATAACTTACTTATGTACGGAAGCCTATAAGTGTAAAAAAACACTAATTCAGAAACCTTAATAATCTCGATATTGGATTATATTCCTTCAAATTTTCCACTTTTAAAGGTTTTCGGAGGCGCTGAAAACGGAAATAACTATTTATATATACGGCAAACGAAACTAGTAGTTTCCAAGATAAAAAATTTTACAAATGGTCACAAAGTGGGGGTCACTTTTCTATAATGATGTGACGTCAAATGGGCACCCACTTTATGGCCACATTGCAATGAACAGATTTGGCCGTAATTTTAAAGGAATTTTCGAGGGTGGCTTCATATTGACCCTATATGAATAAAGGGAGATAACTTGTCCTTTTTTATTTTTGCGCCTTTACGCTATCGTACATGAAAACTGGGATTTTCATTTTTGCATTTACACGGATTACGAAATGACGAAGATATGCAATGTTTTTTTTTTTTTAAATATCTTAAAGAAATACCTGAATTTTTTTTATTATACTATAAATCTGCATTATCGGGTTTCGTCTTTTTTTTTATATCGAAAAAAAGGAAACCAGGAATTAAATATAAAAATATAAACTGATCGACCATTAATGACTGGAACATTCTAAACAAAAATTAAGCTTCCACGTAAAAAAAAAAACAAAAAAAAACACGTGGTTATCGAAAAAAGAAGGATTTACATTTTGGACTTTACCGGTAAATTTACAGATAAGTGATATTTTTTGTTGTTTTAAATTTGAGTATTTTATTTATTCATGTTTTATCTTCAATTTGTGATATATAAAACGTGCCGACCAAAATTAATTATTAAAATTCTCATAGACATTCCAAAATGGGGGGGGTGAATTTATAAAACAACGTTTGTCTAAAATATTATATTTAGTTTATCGGAAAGAGCATAAAATTTTACATTCACCCTGAAAAAAACGTAACAATTGAACGAATAGGAAAATTTTGATAGATTTTTAAAGTTTAAAAATTGAAAAATATTCATCTCATAAAAATCAATTGATTTCATTACGTAACAAAATGGCTCCCAGAGCGCACGCACGCACTTTGTAAACACTGTTTTTTAAACAATAAAAAATAATATTTCTATTATTTTTTAAACAACTTAAATAGTTTATTTTTGAAGCATATTCTATAAAGAAAATAAATAACCCACTTTAGAAAGAGAAATTACGAGTTTCCTATATTTTATTCGCAGTTTTCTGTTAGGGGTGTCAAAAATTCCCCCAAAATTCTGATACTGCTAACGATGGTCTGGGTCTCTTTTGCAGTTGGTTCACCAGGAATATTAGTTGGGTATGACTTCAGGTTCTTCTTCATAAACCCAGTGGCACCTATAATAACTGGTATGATCGATATCTCCCTAAGATTCCAGTTTTTTTTGTTTGTTTTTTTTTTCATATCATACATGAGACCTTGGCAGGTGTACGTGTTTCAAATATAATAAAACAGTTCGTTAACATTCAGTCCGTGTAGCGCACAGGCATACCTCTCCCCCTAGTTTCTTTGTCCTTTCTCAATATTCAAGTTTATCTCCCTGCGAAGGAAACGAACAACAATAGGTTATATACTTGATAGGCACGCCCAAAACGGAAGGAGGAAGTATATTTTGACAGTCTCTCTTTAAAATCTACCAAAAATCAAGTTATTATCCAATCAATACGAAATTTTCACCGATTATTAAGTAAAGAATTTACTTTATAATGGTGTTTTTTTTTTTTTTTACAGTCGATATATATATATATATATATATATATATATATATATATATATATATATATATATATATATATTGCCTACAAATCCCCCTTTTGTATTTGCGGGTACAAATATGTTTAAAATAATCAACCGAAACTAAACAAAATATATTGAATTGTGGAAATTGTGGGGAGGTCTGAAATTCGTTAAATATGTTAATAATATATATTCAAATAAGCAAATAAATATATATTTCCATTATTTTTGCGAAAAATACTACTTTTAAATTTTAAAAAATAAATTAATAATTTTCTTTAAGTGAGCCCAATATTGCTAATATACCATTAAATATGAAATTATTTGAAGAATCGATACCAAAAACGTCAACATTGATAAATAACTGCGCATTTTGCTAAAAATACGATAATTTCTTTAGACAATTTCTTGTTTATTCACCTATGGTAGACGACGCGTAATACTAGATGCAGGAATTATTTTCAACACATACGACGCCTAGCATTCCCAAAATAGTCATCCATCTGGTACTGGCCAGTCTCATCTTTGCTTAACTTCGTGTGTTATGCAGGCAACAATATATATATATATATATATATATATATATATATATATATATATATATATATATAGTTTATGAAAAAAGAATTAAACCCTTCACGTAATCGTCAAATCAAACGTTATAAATACATCCCTAAACAAAGTTTATTTAGTCCTGTCAAAACCTTCGTAATTTATTTTAAACTATCATTAATTTTTTTCAATTCGTTACGTGAAATCTATAATATCATATAGAAATTTGGAACTCGGTTACTTATATTATAATATTTTTTGCATATTCGTATAGCAAATCATCCTAAATCTTATTTAGACAAAAAAAAATAATTAATTGGTTCCAAAATTGTTTTGTTAATATTTAAACATTTTATAGATCGAGAAAAAAAATGACGGTGAATGGTGTGGTTTTGGAAATGTTAAAATTTTAAATTCTATTTAAAATTTTAAATTCTATTTAAAATAATAGAAACAAATTATATTATTCTGCTTTTCATTTGATAAAATTCAGGTTTTTATCTTTCTGGAAAAAGTTGCTCAAGGATAATAGATTTTAAATAGATTTTAATTCGTTAGAAAAAGCAACGACTTTTATTTTTCCATTTCATGGCCGTGCCTATCTTTGATGTAACTTTATTCGGAGCTGTTGCAATTATTTATATTAAGTTATAACTTTATTCGGAGCTGTTGCAATTATTTATATTACGTTATAACTTTATTCGGAGCTGTTGCAATTATTTATATTACGTTATAACTTTATTCGGAGCTGTTGCAATTATTTATATTACGTTATAAGTCGCGTTTTACGCAGCTACCAAAACGCGGAGATGATATCTTTTGTGTAAACTTGTTCGACTTTTCCCGTCTGACCCCAAACTCTAAACTAGACTGCACGTCTTTCAAAATTTATCTCATTACGTCATTAACTAACGTAACATTAAGATCACCTGATGCCATTACTAAAATCATTTCTATTGTTTATATTTTAACATTCTTGTTTGTTAGTTGGTTGGCTGGTTGGTTGTTTTTGTTTAACGGCATATCAACCCTTTTCAGGTTATTTAATGCCGAATCCAAAGATTTTGAAGAAAAAATTTTTAATAAAATATATTTGTTGTTTTCAAGTCGGTTTCTATTTAACCCATAGTTGGGACCCTAACAGGTACTACCACTCCGGGTCAGAGTGGACCTGGGAGCAATGGCAATTAAAAGGTGGCTCCACACTCCCCAAAGCCCGCAAGCTGAGGCCTCACCACTGGATATAGTTTAAGGTCATATACAGGATCTTCTTGTTTGTTTTAACATTTCTACATTAACATTACAGAAACTATTAAATGTAAATATTGTCAATTAACATAACTTTTTGCATCGATAACATTATTCTATCTAAAAATTGCAATCATAATAATCGACTATTACAATACTGATCATAATAATCGACTATTACAGTACTGATCATAATAATCGACTATTACAATACTGATCATAATAATCGACTATTACAATACTTATCATAATAATCGACTATTATAATACTTATCATAATAATCGACTATTATAATACTTATCATAATAATCAACTATTACAATACTGATCATAATAATCAACTATTACAATACTGATCATAATAATCGACTATTATAATACTTATCATAATAATCAACTATTACAATACTTATAATAATCAACTATTACAATACTGATCATAATAATCGACTATTACAATACTGATCATAATAATCGACTATTATAATACTTATCATAATAATCAACTATTATAATATCATAATAATCGACTATTATAATACTGATCATAATAATCAACTATTACAATACTGATCATAATAATCGACTATTATAATACTTATCATAATAATCAACTATTACAATACTTATCATAATAATCAACTATAACAACACTTATCATAATAATCGACTATTATAATACTTATCATAATAATCAACTATTACAATACTGATCATAATAATCGACTATTATAATACTTATCATAATAATCAACTATTATAATATCATAATAATCGACTATTATAATACTGATCATAATAATCAACTATTACAATACTGATCATAATAATCGACTATTATAATACTTATCATAATAATCAACTATTACAATACTTATCATAATAATCAACTATTACAATACTGATCATAATAATCAACTATTATAATACTTATCATAATAATCGACTATTACAATACTGATCATAATAATCGACTATTATAATACTTATCATAATAATCAACTATTATAATACTTATCATAATAATCGACTATTATAATACTTATCATAATAATCGACTATTATAATACTTATCATGATAATCGACGGTATGTTCCGGTAAACAAACACTATAACACCTGGACTTAACATCAGCAACAACCTGAGAAATTTTTCAAAGTCTTTTGCTATAATAAAGATTGATACCGCCAAATTTCAGAAAAAAATTTTTTTCCATTTTTCATTTAAATAAACAAAAATGTATACAGCATTTTTCGGTTTTTTAAAGTTTGCAGATATTTTTATGGTTCAAAGACCAAATCTAACTCAAGTCTATATAAATTAAACAGTAGTAATATGTAAGTGTGTCTGTCTGTGTGAAAGTATTTAACCTAAAATCTCTTAAAGTACTGATCACATAACACTGAAATTAACAGGAAGTAGTAATCATACATCAAGGGTGGTTTATGTTACAATTCGAACTCTCCTGTTTATTTTATTTATTTTTTTTTTTTTTAGCAAAACTCAGTTTTCGCAAATTATCTTTGAAAACTTTTTTTTTTATTAGTAATTTATTTTCCATCTGATCGGTTTTCGAAATTTTAGGATATATTTATTACTGCGACATGACAATTAAGTAGATAGTATTGATTTTACTTGACATTCAAAATTACGATTTTTGAATTTGGCTCTCATAACGAAGCCACAGCTCGAACACGAGGTTTTCCATTGCTTCTCCGACCCCGTGTATCTTTTTCCCTCTGATGCGACGTCCCTTCGCACAGCCGGCTTGGTCATTTGCATATCTTAGCTGTCATAAATAGTTAAAAATGAACCGGCTTTGACGTACAAATGTACATTTGCGCATCTACTGCTAAGTTCCAATCATTTTCCCATTTTGAGACTTTATCAGCTATTTTTATCTGCTACGATTACGGTATTTTTAGCGATTCCATACTAAATTCCTAATTCTGATACAATTACCAATTCTGATTCCGATTCTTTAGTTTTAGTGTCAAACGTGTTTAATTAAAATCAATAAATATTTATACTTTGTCATTATTACCAGCAGTTGAAGATTTTGCTTTAAACGAAATCAAATAAAAAACGACAATTAAAAGAATCGATTTGGCATCGGAAAATAGGCACCAATTTTTCTGATTCTGATACCGAATTCGATACCTCTCAAATGTTTCCATTCTCCATCCTGATTCCGATTAATCTTCCCACCACTAACATATATATATATATATATATATATATATATATATATATATATATATATATATATATATATATATATATACTGCTGTTCCAGTCATTTTTCCATTTTGAGCCTTTATCAGCTGAAGACTTTTTATAATCTTTTGCCTTCTTTCTTGCCGTGACGTCAGCTCTCACCCGGCTCGATCATTTATATATATATATATATATATATATATATATATATATATATATATATATATATATATATATATATATATATATATATAAACAACGGTTCACTAAAATGCAATCATTTAACCCGCTTCGCGCCACTCTGCAACCTTGTGTCTTGGGGGAGATGCACTTAAAAATATAGAGACACACAGATACACAGACATAGTGATTTCTCAGTGATTATCTGAATCGTTTCATTTGGATCCTTTAACATACCAGTCGGATCTGGGTGCCAGATTGTCATCGTTTTTTTTGTAGTTTTTAGACTAATTAAGTAATGCAAACATCGTTGCAGATTCAGTATTATTGTGTTCAGTTCTGCAAATCACTAATACTGGCCGGATGGTTGGTTACGTCATAGATTAACTTGATCTTTCCTGATAAAAGGTGCCCCGTTTATGAAGAATCTTCTTGGTTTATCAGGTCTGTTTTTTTCGTAGACATCGATGATCATGGCTGATCAGTCGCATGTAGACCGTTTCACCATGATGTTCTAGGCGGAGGAGTTTGGTAGAGTTTTCAAATGTTAAATCGCTGAACTTTGACCCGTTGACAGTCACATTTCTGGCTGAAAACCGGTCAAAAAGATTTTCCCAAATCTCAATACCTCTTATGCCAAATCTCGAGTCTGTAGACTGAGACTTGACAGAGTAGTTTGGTAGGGAAATGTACACACAAAGCTACACACACAATTTTACTTTTATAGATATATAGATTTGTGTAAAATAATTGATAATAATTATATATTTTTTAATCCGTAAAAGTAAAATAATAAAACTGATAAATTCTTCTGTTTTGTTTTGTTTTTTTGTTTGTTTTAAATATTTATATTTTCTTTTAACTTTTCTAACAAAGAAATACAACAATAAGTCGAAATACGACACAATCACGTTACCACACCGGTTCCCACCAGATCACCGAACTTAAGCAACGATGAGTCTGGCCAGTACCAGATGGGTGCCCATTTGGGAAGGCTATGCGCTCTATGGACCGCGCTGAGTCATAAGAAATTTCCAGGTTGGTATCTGGAGGCTTATTAATTCACCGGGGGAGATGCACTCCTAGTCTTAGTTAAGAAATGCATCTAGGAGAAGTTAACTCTGATGACGTCACCAGCGAGACGTTGGATGGCTATGGAGGAGGAGGAATCTCTAGCAGATCAATGGTTCTATGGTATTAAGAGTTACGTTATTCGACTACAGCTATGTGGATGACCTAAGGACAACGGATAGGTGCAAACAGGCGAGTCAGATGCCACTGCGCTGGGGAAGGTAATGGCAACCCACCCCAAGTATTTTGCTAAGTTCAAATCATGTAATGTCTTTAGAGGGATCGGACCAACAATGGACCGAGGCTTATGGAGAACACTAACCATGATTTCATCTACGGCATGGACATGCCACAATACAAGAAGAAGACAATAAGTTGTGTTATTTGTTTCGCTACACGAAAACTTAGACAATATATAATAGTGGTTTAATAATATATAATAGTGGTTTAATAATATATAATAGTGGTTTTATTTCGATGGTCAGTTTTCCGACTAAGGGATAATATACTCTACATCTCACAGGGGAAAATATTATTTTCAATATTTTTCGCAGGCATTAGAGGCAGTTACTTAACAACGTCAACGGAAATTGGATACTAAACGCTGTTATATCCTAAATGATAGGCTATAATTTATGCTACCATTCCCTAATGAAAGGAGATCCGTTTAAAAGATTCAGATGAGAACGACGATAGGAATAACATCTATAAATATAAAAGCGAAAATGTATGTATGTATGTGCGTTCGCTTTTTCTGTATGTCTACAAAAGGCTTTTTTCAGAGAAGCGGTCGGTCGCTTCACAACTTTTTAAAACTTTTTATATCACATATAAATCGTAATATCCCACAGTTAACAACGAAGCTCGTCTGTCTATTTAACTTGCTCGATTTCAACATTTGTCGCTCGCCGCATGTGGGTTAGTCTTTTCCCTATAACATCTTGGGAAAATAAAAATCCCGCAGTCAAACTTGATCTCATTAACTCATTAAAACGGGCACCTGCCAAATCCAAGTAATTAAATAAATTTAAACGTGTTTCCGTTAGCATCTCGTGGTGGGACAATCGTTAACGTCGCACGTTTTTTTTGTTTGTTTTTTTTTTTTTGTTTTGTTTTTTTCACACTTTAATTTACAACTTTGCCTCGAGGGTTCGTGTTCGATCCTCATAGAGCCATTTATTTACAGGTATTTTCCAGAATAGCGCCATGTCTATTGTTCAAACATCTTTTCGCACTCTAATATGCTTAACAAGACTCTGCCGTGTCGAACACGTGATATTCCGTTTCTGTCCGGCCATGTTCAGTACAGTCTTTTCCTGTCGCTCTCGGGCCACCTGTGTAATACGGTATATTTCTGTCCTTATATTTTTGTCTTCCTAATTCTGTCTTACTCGTTGTGATGTCAACCCGCACTCAGCTCGGTCATCTGCATACATCTGCTACTGCAATACACGTGTCCCTGCTCTGTTATATTAGTCCTCACATTTCAGAAATGATGTTTCTGACATAAATGAAAAAACTAGCATCTATCCTTGGCATGTTTTTGACCTCAAAGTAGTATTTTTAGCTACCTATATCTAGTGGGTTCATGCCTTGTCTGGAGCGATTTCCATAAAAAAAATTCAACGGGCACAGATGTACTTCTGCCTTATGTGCCTGTTATCGTGTTCGGTAGCCTACTGGTAATTTCGAGCGAAAACTTTTGTGCAATCCACATGTGCGAATGGTCCACTACGCCAGAGCTTAAGAAGACTGGCTATTCTTAATATGTGTTCACTAAATCTAATTAAACGTAAATCATTCTGAGAAACGAAGAAATCATTTTATTAACTGCGTGTATGTATCTAAAAGTTAAATGCCGGGCGTGTCTAAAACAAGTAAAACAAACTATCTTTTCAACGGTAAAAGTGTCAGACACACAGTGTCCCACAAACGGAGTCTCCTATAAAAATATGTGGACGGATATAAAACAATAAACAATTTTTTTAACAGTAAAAGTGACGCACACACACACACACACACACACACACACACACAGTGTCCAAAAGATGAAGCCGCTTATAAAGATTTATGGGCGTATCTAAAACAATAAACAAACAAAACTGCCTTTTCAACGATAAAAGTGACAGACACGCAGGCTGTCCGACAGACGGAGTGTCCTATAAAGATCGGCGGACGTCACTTTAAGAATAAACAAACAAACCTACCTTTTCAACGATAAATGTGACAGACACACTGATTGTCCGACAAACAAAGTCTCCCATAAAGATTTGTGGAACTATCTAAAACAATGAACAAAGAAACCTACTTTTTCAACGGCAAAAGTGTCAAACACGCAGGCTGTCCGACAGACGGAGTCTCCTATAAAGATCTGTGGACGTATCTAAAACCATAAACAAACAAACCTACCTTGCGCTTTCCCAGAAGAAACCGCGTCATATTTTCCAGCATATAAAGCAAGTGAACCATTGCACTTAAGACAACGATAAGGGGGAGATAACCCTGAGATATATCCAACTCAATTGACTGTAAAAAAAAAAAGAAAAAAAATGGTTACCATTAAAAAGAATATGTATACATATCTATTAATTAAAAAGTGATTATCAAAAGTGTTTTTAGAAAATCAAAATGACATGAAAAAGACGCGTAAACATATACTTGAATTGGATAATGTATTTCTATGTATATACTAGTGATGGGACGATTTCGATATTTTCCCCGATTTCGATACAATTACCGATTCCGGTTCTTTATAAATTTCTAAACATTTAACTAAAACAGTGTTATTTTGTCCCGTTTACTGTAAAAACACATCTTAAATGTGCTTATATTTTACTCAAGCGTAAAAACACTTGTGAGGGGGTGGTCTAGAGATTTAAGTCTTACTGGACGTTTAAAACAATAAATATTTATTATTTTATTACTACTACAAGCAGTGGAAGATGTTTTTAAATCAAAATCGAATAAAAAAAGATAATTAAAAGAATCAATTTGGCCATCGGAAAAAAAGGCGCAAATTTTTCCGATTCCGATTCCCCAAAAAATTCCGATTTTTTCGATTCCCGATTCTGATTCTGATTAATCGCCCCATTACTAGTATACACTTTTTTTATATATAATTTAATTTCTTTTTAGCTATTTTTATTTATTAAATAAAATACTGATCTTGGTAAAATCCGTCGCCTCTATTGAAAGTTTAAGGCAGACATGCAAACAGACATACATACATACATTTATATATTGGTAATTAAAATTTTCGACCCAAACTGATGAAAAAGCTTGCCCTAGCTCTGAATACCCTTTATTTAAATTTAAAATATTTAGTCCAAAAATTGTCTGAGTAATTGTGAAGAGACCGCAGAGGTCAATTTTTTTTAAACTTTGACCCTTATTATGACCCCTTAACATTTATTGTTTTGGGCTCAAATCAAGTTATTAAGTTAGATCCATGTCCAAGGAACCTATATCTAAAATTTCAAGTGCGTAGACCCAAAATTGTCGGAGGAGTTTGGGAGAGTTCTCAAAGGTCAAATCATCGCCAAATTTCTGGCCACTCTGATGAGTGGTAGACGACGAAACACATGTCAGTGGATAATTATATTTTAAAAATATTATATATATATATATATATATATATATATATATATATATATATATATATATATACACTGCGTATCAAATTATTAACGAGGTTACATTTTTTTTAAATATTTAATGAATGAGTGAATAAAAATCCATGAAACTTTGAGAAACTGCTTACAATACTATTCAGCTACTCCAGTCAGAAAATAAAAGTATTTAAAGCAGTATTAGCGAAACTATGGCAGAAGATAGGAATATCTGTTGATTTCAGTGTGTCAAGTTATTAACGAGGTTGAGAAAAATACATAATATACCTATAACTTGTTTATTGAAATAATTTTCAAACATTAAATGAACTAGGAAAAATGCTTAGAACACAATAACTACATAGCAATTTCTACGTTGACATAATAAGTAGGGAATATGCGATCCTTTTTTATGAATGACTTGTAAAAGACGTTGGTCTAAAGACTTACTCAAATTTGTGATTTCGTCAATAGTTATTCCTCGCGATACCTCTTGAAGAGCATCCCACAACTCATCTTTGCTCTTAAATTGGCGTCCACTTGCATAGAGGCGTCGCTTAATGATACTCCAAAGGTTCTCAATTGGGTTCAAATATGGTGAATTCGAAGCGACTCCATCTGCCGTAGCCTAGAGAACCCTAGTTGTTGCAAATACTCTTTGCTTTTGTTTGCTGCATGCGAGGGAGCATTATCTTGCATAAAAATAATGGTTCTTCTGTACATCAACCTTTGCTTCTTCAGCCATGGTTCAAAGTGCTTCTTTCAGAAAAGCAATGTAAGCATTTGACGTCATTTTTACGCCTTCTGGGACTCTCCATGGCCAACTAAAGTACTTCCTATAATCCCAGTCGAGATCATTATCCAACCACAACCTTGTTGCTGCCTTAAGTGCTGGTGAAGATGTCGTCCATCTAGGACCCATCTCTTGCTCTAGCAATCAAGGTCATCTAGAGTAACACGCACTTCATCCATGAACAAAATTTTGGAAAAATCCGTTTTCATGTTGTCCTCTGCCAATTTCAATCTATTGTGTATGTGATGTTGCTTTAATGGAGGCTTAGTCACAGGCTTAACAGACTTTGCTACTTCTTTCAGAGGGCGACATCGAGTACTTTTTGAGACATTCTTCAAACCAGCTTAGTTAAAGACTTCTCGACTTGTCTGCCCAGGCTTCTTAACAACTTCACGTAAAATTTGGAGTAGACAACGGCGTGAAACAACTCGAAATTTACCTTTATCAGCTCCCCTACGTATCTTTGTAGAGTCCTTGACAAAGTTCTTCACAGTATGATTGTGCCTCCCTATCATTTTCGATATTTCGAGGTGAGTTTTACCTTTTGCTAGCTGTTCGGCAATAGTACTCTTTTCAAAACTACTCAAACCACCTTTACGACCCATTTTATTGACGAAAACAAACTGCCTTGTTAATAATCTGACACACCTCAAATACGGTGGATTCAGCAATTAAGATGGCAAGTTTACATTGCGCGGAACAGTATTAAAATTTCACAGTACGCGCTGCTCAAAATTGCCAACTTTTCCGAAGATTTTGATACGAAACTACCGGTAATTTTGTGAAGCTGCTGAAAAGATGTTATCTCGTTAATGATTTGACACGCAGTATATATATATATATATATATATATATATATATATATATATATTATTTATAATTTATATATATTTCGTATATAGTAAGTTCTTAAAAGTTGAGAATTGTCTAGGAAATATTGGGCGGTCGGTTGGCCTTGTGTGAAATCGCGATTCCCGGATGATCGATCACTTTAGATTGTCTTAATAACGTTATGCTTGTTTTTGTCCTTTATAAATGTTACATTTCTCTTAATTCCCGTCGTAGTTGATGATGGCCAAGGGATAATGGAGTTAAACTTGACTTCATGGCAAGGTTCGAATACTTCGACCAGCAGCAATATTCAATTCATGTGCTGATGGTTGCAAAAGCATGAAACATTAGTGTCTGTAGGTATTAAAAATAATAAAATTACTTATTTATAATTTATATATATATATATATATATATATATATATATATATATATATATATATATATATATATATAGGGTTTCAGTATGTGATGAAAAGAAATCAAGTGCTCGATCGCGAAAAAAAATATTCCAAGACGAACCAAATCGCGTTCTCTGAACAACCCTTACACCCACCACAAACCCCACCACCACCAACACGACTTCAACATCCTACGTGCCCACCTTCCCTTCTTTCAGTAAACCTAATATTTTAGTGTCACTTTCAAAGGACTAATTTATAATAGGGAGATTTGTGCAAAGACACCGCCTGTTAACGGGCGTTCCTTTTTCCGTTTCTTTTTTCCCCCGTTTCTTTACCCTCTTTCCACATGACGCTGATTATTTATATAGGATTTTAGTAAACCACAGAAGGTTGCTCCTATACAATGAAACCGCTGGTTCGTCTTTGCAATATGTATTCATAGTTTTTAATATATATATATATATATATATATATATATATATATATATATATATATATATATATATATATATATATTAGACATTAAGTGGAGATAGATATATATAAATACACGTTCACATACACATTTTTTTTCTGGGTTCTAGCTTTATCATGAAAAACGTGAGAACGATGGAAATAAGAAACGAAATGAAAAGTTGATTAAAACAACAGCAAAAGAGGAAAGAAGAACTAGGGGAAAGAGGAATATAATGTTCTTACGTGTGGAATTAAAATAAGTACGGCTGTTCCAAAGAGACTTCCGGCTCCCATTGCAACAAGGAATTGTAGTCCAGTCATAAATTCGTCAGCTTTCATGCACGGAAGGAGTACAATGCCCACCATAGACACCAAATTCACCAACGTAGAAAAAACAAAACCATACAGGAAAGCTGAAAAAAAATAGAAATAAGGTTTATATATATATATATATATATATATATATATATATATATATATATATATATATATATATATATATACTAGCATTTCAGCACCGGGTGTTTGAATGTGTGTGTTAAGCAAAAAAAAAAAAAAAAAAAAGTGGTAGTAGGAAGGCAGGCTCGAACCCATACGCCGATGGAGGAAAAGAACGGGGAGAAAACTTAACGTCTTTGCTGTTACGACCACCGCCAAACCGGAAGTGACGTGGGTTTAAATAAAGGCTTGACAATCGAAAGGAGAGGATGACTTTCCAAAATATCGGCGAAAAAAGCGATCCCCTGTAGAAAAGTGTCCAGTTGGAGGTGAAGATATTAATGTAGCCAATTTTTCGATATTTGTCGTCTGAAAGGTCGAACTTCAAAACGATACCGATCTTGTAAAAATTCGTCGCCTCTGTCGAAAGTTAGGCAGACACGCAAACATATATACATGCATACATTTATATATTGGTAACTAAAATTTTTCGACCCAAACCGATTAAAAAACGTGCCCTATCTCTGAATACCCTTTATGTAAAATTTCAAATGTTTAGACCAGAAATTGTTTGAGTAATTTGGTAGAGACCGAAGAGGGCAATTTTTTTAACTTTGATCCCTATTATGACCCCTTAATATTTATTGCTTTGGGCTCAAATCAAGTTATTAAGTGAGATCATGTTCAAAGAACCTATATCTAAAATTTCAGGTGTTAAAACCCAAAATTGTTGGAGGAGTTTGGTAGAGTTCTCAAAGGTCAAATCGTTGAAATTTGACCCCTTAATAGCAAAATTTCTGGCCGAAAACGAATTACAAAGATTTCCCCAAATCTCCCTGTATATCAAATTTCGAGTCTGTAGACTTAAAATTGACAGAGTTGTTGCATAGGGAAATGTACATTCATAGACACGCAGACACACAATGACACGTTCACTTTTATATATATATATATATATATATATATATATATATATATATATATATATATATATATATATATGAGCAAACAGTTAATAAAATATGTTAAAAAACACTTTGAAATGAGTTAAAAACATATTTAATCTGAAAAGGAAACACTAGATAAATGGATAGTCCTTAATCCGCGGAGTTTCGAAGAAATACTCTCCCTCTTATCAGAGGGTAGTAATTAGCAAAATGTGGGATCGGATTTTGCATGCAGAAGTATTTGATGAAACAACAAGTAAGTCAAAGATCTTACTTGAAAACAAAAAAAGTTAAGCAGAGGGAATGTGGTAAAGAAAAAGGTGATTACACATGAATGGATAGTCTGGTGGAAGATAAAAATAATCCAGTGACGGTAAAATCCAAATGTAAAACTTCAAGAAAGTTAAAAGAATTTCCATTTGTACAAGTAAAATCCAAAGACATCTCGTAATTGGAAGAAGATGGTCCATAATAATCCAACGGCGGAAATCCATGGAATAATTCACAAAAATGTGTACAAGGAAAAAAATAATATTAATAAAAGAAAAATAAGATGTGCTTTTTACTCTACTTCCGATACATAACTATAAATAAAAAAGATTTGCATTTATTTATATATGTGTGTGTGTGTATGTGTGTGTGTGTGTATGCGCTTTTCTCTTTCCTGCAACCTCTTTCTCACAGAAGAAATGTGGCGAGCCTGTCTCTGCTGTATCGTTATTTTAATGGAAAGTGCTCGCCTGAGCTCCAATCTATGGTCCCCCTTCACCAAACTTTCATGAAAATCACTCGTCTAGCTTAAACTACTATCAATAATTTTCCCTACTCTTTATCTGTGCTTAAACCTAAACGTAAATTCCATAAACAAAGCTTCTTTCTTAGAAGTGCACGCCTGTGGAATTCTCTTCCGTTTATCTGCTTTCCAGCTGACTACAATTTGGTCGTCTTCAAATCCAACGAGCCGTCCCCTTAAGTAATCCAATTTACCAGATTTCCATTACTTATGATTACTACGATATTGTCCCATGCACTACTGTACACTCATTAACCTTTATCCTCGAGTCGCCTCCGGAACTTGATAAGTGGTGACTTCTTTGTAAAAAAAAAAAAAACAGAAATAACATACTGAACTTTCAAGAATCTCCGAGAATTGTTAACACCTGTACAAACAAGTCTTTAAACTTATTTAAGGCACCTCGCAAATATCGCATCGGTCAATATGGCATACGAAGAATGGCGCGAAAAAATATATCAATTATCATGAAAACTTAGACGGCCATGTCTTACCTGACCGTCGTAAATATAGATTGAGATCCTTGAACAGAAAAAGTACATCATGGTCTAAAGTCCTCGCAAGCAAGCACGACCTATCGAACACTTAGGCTCTCGAGAGCAAAAGATTTTTACCATATTTTTACAGATTTTAGCTACATCAAAGATGATTACATCTTTAAATTTATTTCTTTATATAATAATCGAATTTGGTAAATATAATAAAAAAAAATGCATTTGATTACTTATTAATTTTCTCAATCTTAAAGCAACGATTTTAGTGTTAAAACAAACTATTAGGTTTGTGCCAAAATAATGTCGTTTTTTTTTTTGGACGTTCGACATAATGTCAAAAAACGACATAATTTTTGTACCAACCTAATAATAAAGCATTTTATAATTTTTACTAATAAAAGAGACGTTATTTCTTTTCACATTAAAATACTGTTTTCATTTTAAGAGCAGACCATAACATTTTTCAAATGCATAAGCATTTGTGTGCGCATATGTAATAGCATCAAGATATGGCAAGTGAGCTACACAAATGTTTGTTTGTTTTCAAACTAACTGTTAGTCTGATAAATAAGGAATTTGATGATGCAATAAAACACTTGCAATAAGTGTATATTTTATACTATTACAAGGCTCAAGAGTATTGAGCACTTCCATATATATATATATATATATATATATATATATATATATATATGTAAAGTGTCCAAAATGGCACTGAAGAGTTGAAAAGCATTGTAATTTAACCATTAATGATTTTTTTTCTTTATTTCTCTATTTCAGATATTTTACAGATAATATTTTGGAAATTAATCATGGATAACGTACGCAAGTTGTGAAATTATTTTACCAAAATCAGGGTCAAGTTCAATTACTTTTTGGACACCCTGCGTGTGTATATATATATATATATATATATATATATATATATATATATATATATATACATATATATATACATATATATATATATATATATATATATACATATATATATATATATATATATATATATATATATATATATACATTTAATTTGGGGTTATTGTTTTCCAGAGGTACAGTAACCAATGAAGTTTAACGAGGTTAATACAAGAGTGTTCAATACTGAAATACAGCAGGATATACTCTTTATTTGCTTTTACATAAGTAATAATATGTTGCTACACAGTCATAAGCATGTTTCGTTCAGCTAGTTATCAGTAACTAGAGACCTCTTCAGGCGATACAGCTTATACGAAAGCAAACTTCGTGTATGTAATACATACATATATGTGTGTGTGTGTGTGTGTGTGTGTGTGTGTGTGTGTGTGTGTGTGTGTGTGTGTGTGTGCATTACATATATGAGGTGGCTAAAAACACGGAATGAGATCTCAAGCAAAATGAAAAAAAAACTAGATATAAGGTTCCTTTTTCAATAAAGCTTTTATGCACCAAATAAACAAATAAAATTCAAATTTCAATCCTTATTTAATGAAATGATTTTCGACATTGCTTCTGAACTTTTTATTTCCTAAAACCATGAAGAAACAATGATGCTGCTGCAGAAAATGTACTGTGCTATCTTGGGGATAATATTTTCAAGTCAAATTCAAGTTTTACGATATCATTTGTTGACAAAACTGTTTACTGAAAGTACAATTTCGTTACAAGACACACTCCCCTTTCCTATGTTAAAAATAGGTTTCTAAATAATAACGTTATTATTTCAGCACGGTACGTATGGAAATAATAAAAACAGGTCATAAATGCATTGTACACGTGAAACGGCGAAAGAAAACTGTTAAAAAAAAAACATAGCTATCATCTTTATTTGAGCTATAGATTTTTCTTGTTTATTTGTTTTGTTTTTCCTTTTTCTTTTTCTTTTTTCTGTTTTCTTTTTTTTTTTTTTTTAATTCAATTTTCACCCCAAACAAATCACAGTGCCACTTTGTAGTAAGAGGCTACTATCGGGGACATAAGTTGCAGGGCACATTATGAAAGGAGATGGGTAACAAGATGTCTGTTCATATTACATTTGAACTATATAGAAGTATCACATGGACTTATACCAAAGGATTAGAGCACAATAAATTTGCAAAGAAAAAAGAGTGAACTGAATTTGAAAATCAGTCGCAGAAAACAATTTCGATGCCAACTCTTCCTACCAACATGAAATGAAACTTCTTTGAGACAATTATCACACCATAGAAATAGCACCTAGACTTTTGCTAAAGGATTGAAAAAGAAAATTGATCCTTGTACACCAGAATGCTAAAATCTGCTATTAAAATCTGCTGAAGGCAAACCCCGCCTCCATGAGAGAGGGAGGGGGAGATGGAAAGAGAGAGAGAGAGAGAGCAATTCTACGGACACCTTCCTTGGGATCTCGGTCCTGATTTGAAAGAGGAAAACATCTGCTAGAGGCAACCCCCGTCTCCACGAGATCAGAAAGAGAACATCTTGATTTACTGGTTACAAAGATGTAGATACCAAAACAGGGATGTACTTCAATGAGGAGACCGCGCATAACTTCAATCAAGCGACCAAAGAATTACTCACAAAACAGCTATAAAGACTTACTTTGTGTGATAGAGGGAGAAACGAATTGGCATGAGAAATTCCGAAAGATCCCTGACACTACCACGACTAGATGATGATTTTATTAAGTAATAATAATATGCAGAAGACGCATGAAGTGACTAGGAAACATATCAAGATGCAGATCATAGGAACTCATGCTTTCTGGAAAAGTTATAATAGTGTGTTGATTAATGGACAATCAACAATCCCTCTCCTCTCCAACAATTCTGAGCTCATTTCCACGGCGACTGAAAATATTGACCCGGCTGGTTGTTTCCAACTCTACCTTAGAATCATCAAACTGCTTCCTTCCAAAGGCAGAAGCCGCACTTGTAGACCTGAAAATCTCCACTTCTCATGTCCGTGATATAATTTTTTTTTTTAATCCTAAAACTTTCAACGTGTCCTCTGGGCTTCATCAGGTGAGACAACAACTATGTAACGCGGTAATTACTGGGGATACGAATACAAGACTCAGCATTCCTATCCGGTCATGGTTAATCAGAGGACGAGTTGACCAAAACCTGGTGAAACAACTATGAAGATGGAGATAACAGTCCGCAAAAAGATTGAATACACAAATTATAAAATCTCATCGCAAATGATTCTAAAAAAAAAAAAAAGAAAAGCAATACCGTTCAATACGGACCCGATAATGGAAGCCCAGATAGAAACACAAAAATGGATTTATAAGCCCGTAAAATTCACACTTGATTGCCTTCAGTGTCCATGATGTAGCGGATAGAGGCGTTGAGTCTCTACGGTTCTATGTGAGTATTGTCTGAAGATAGCGGTTTCAATCCCACTCAGGTAGGTCAGAGGATTAGTTGGCCCAAAACGTGCTCAGATGACAACGATAGAAGACAGTAATTACTGGGGATACAGTTTCAATACTCAGCATTCTTATCCGGTCACGGTTAATCAGAAGAAGAAGGCCAAAGGATGAGTTGGCCGAAAAGTGGTGAAAACAGCAACTTTGAAAACGAGAGCAACAGTCCGCAAAAGAATGAATACGTCAAGTAAATTATTATTTAGTAGTTTATAAACACATCACGCATGTATTTCTCGCGTTTTTCAACTTGCATTGGCAATGCCCGTCCACAGCTCAGGTAGTATATAATATTTCTTGCATCTTTATATGTCAGGTAAAATATTATTTAGTGTTTTGTGAACATTTTCGTTCTCGTTTTAGCAACTTATGTATTTCGTTCGAATTCATGAAATTTGATATCTAATTTTCTCTGAATTTTTGTGGGATTAAAGCGTTTCAAATATATTCAGAAATGTATTGATATGAATATATATTTTTTTTTCATTGTATACAAATATTCTGGTTCGTTAAATTAATCAAGCTGTCATATTAGATATGTTTTTTTGCTGGGCGAGGTAGATGGCGGATTTGGGGTAGAGCCGAGGATCTTGGTGACGACAATCAAAATAGATATCGATTTATCGACCACAGTCCCCATAAAAATAACGTTGGTTGTCATTCCTATAAGAAATTATTCAGCGATCAACGATGCTTTTGCTTTGCAGCATCGAAGAGGAGAAGGAGGAGAAGGATGAAGAGGAGGATGAATGGGGGATTTTTTTTTTTTTTTCGACTGACATAATAAGAATAAAACCAGCCTAACAGAATCGTCGCAGACATTTCCTGGGGAATGGTAGAAAAAATAACAACTCGAGAGAGTTAGTCGTTTCAGGCTGAGTGGTTATTTATTTGCTTATAATAAGGAGAGAAATGACATAATGTCGATTTAGCATTTAGCGACGTGGAGATACCCGTGATGCAGTAGTTGTTAAGGGGACCGATCGTGGGCTGGGCGTTCCATGTCCTAATTCTGCTAAGAAGAGAAACGTATCCACCATTGCTCCATTACTAATGAAATAGTAGGTCAAATTACATCTATAATATAAATCTCACCTGCCTGTTTAAATGTATGTATGTATGTATGTATGTATGTATGTGTGTGTGTGTGTGTGTATGTGTGTGTGTGTGTGTGTGTGTGTCTGCCTAAAGCTTTCAACAGAGGCGGCGGATTTTCACAAAATCTGTATCATTTTGAAGATCGGCCATTCGGACGACAAATATCGAAAAATTGGCTAAAAACATTAATTACTTTACCCTCATCTGAAAACTATCTACAATATCTACTATATTTTTCGCCGATATTTTCGAAAATCGTTCCCTCTTTTCGATTGACTAGCCTTCATTTAAACCTTCATCACTTCAGGTTCCCCGACAAAAGGAAATTCCCCCTTCTTCGTTCGTCCGTTCGTCTGTCCGCACTTTTCTCAATAACTATGCCTTGGATTTTTTTAAATTCTGCACAAACATTAAATATGATATGAGTACAAAAAAGTAGCAGAACGGATTTTCCAGAAAAACTCCGATTATCCCCTTAGAGGTGCCTTTCAAGTTAAAATGGCTAAAATTGACACTTTTGTGCTTATTAAAAAAAAAATTGATGCCTTGGATTTTTATAAAACTTTCTGAAAAGTTGTAACTAACTGATTTCTATATAATGTTTTTTGTCTATACTTCGCGATAACTCCTAGGTGTGCCCCGGGGGCTTTTTTAGGGCTAATAAAAACACTTCATTTTTGGGACTATTTTAACATATTTGTCTAAACTTTTCAGTGTATGACTATTTAGCAGTTTTGCATGGTGTTGAACTCAAATTTAAATATGTTAAGGCCTTGGGGACATTTGGGGCTAAATTGGAGGGAGGCGAATGATGGACTTAGTTATTTCTTCTTTTTTCTTTTTCTTTTTTTTTTTTTGCATAGTGCAGAACTCAAATTTACGTATGTCAAGGCCTAAAACTGCACCGTGTGTTCATTTCATTTTCACCGGGATTTAACGTTTCCTGAGGATTTGAGGAGTTAAATGGGGGGGTACAAATGTTGAACTTTTTTTATGCCTCGGTCACTGTGCACTAACAGGGGACGATGCGTGCTTTATTTGTTTACGGATAAAAATAAAATTATTCCAACGAACTCATAGCACTGGTGTCCCCTCGACGTAAATACATCTGAATAACCCAAACAAGTAGCAAAATTCCACCCCTTCGCAATTGTATTTTGAGTATTGAACCTTTAATCTACTGATGAATTGCTAAGAATTTCTACTCAGACATGGTTGACGGAACAAAAGCATGCAACCCCCGTAGGTTAAATAAAGGGCTCCGTTCGAAATTCCTGAGTTTGATAGAAAGATTCTCCAGTTCGACAAGATACACCTGAAGAGGATCGGAAGTTACATCGGCCGAAACGTTGTGAAAATAACCCTTAAGATGAAGTAGCCCGAATAATCCAAATAATACGAAAACTGGTACTTAAAAAAAAAATTTTAAGCTAAAAGTTGTATCCATGGAAGAAATATGTTTCGCACGACTCTACCTTCTGGCATTATATATTAGCACATTTATATTCATGAACTATAAAAAATCTTAAGTAGGACGCCCTCCCCTCGGAGTAAATGTGGTATTATGGTGACTGAAGATTCTCGTTAAGAGTAGGGTAAAGATTTTCAGTAAGTGTAATTAATGGTAATCAATAACACTTATTTCACCCATATTTTCAATGGCCTTGTGCCTAATTTGTTTATATGTAAACGTTTATATTTTTTTTCAAATAAATACTTCAAAGTGTAGTATCTGTTCTGTCATCAATCAGTGTATGAGAAGTCATTCTAGACCGAGGCAGTTTTGACTTTTGTATTAATCCAGAGTGTCCCTTGTTTGGAGTTGATTAAATAAATGGTCCTGTTCCAAATTCCGTGCAGATTCCCAAGTTCAGGAGAAAGATTCCCGAGTTCGACAAAATACAACTGAAGAAGGTCGGATCAACCGAAACGATGTGAAAATGACACTCAATATGAGAACAGTAGAATTTGAACAGAAAAGAATTTAAAACAAATCTATTATTCGACAGAATACTAACAAAAAAACATTTTCAAAGTCCTTATTCCGCAGAGTTTCAAAGAATGTAACTCGTGCCCTTTCCATCAGAAGACAGTGTGAAACTCCGCAAAATAAATACATCGAAAATATTTTTTTGTTGTTTTTGTTTCTGTCGAATAATAAGTTTAATTGTAAATTTTAATTTACTGTTTTATATTCTTTTCTTTTCTCTTATAATAAGCTCTACTTCCTATTGTGTCTGTATTGAGCTTTGTGATTTATTTGGGATTGATTTAGTACTATATAAATATTAATATTACATTGAAGTTTACGCTGATTATACTGGGTAAACATTTAATTTCCGCTATATTGATTGCTTATATATATATATATATATATATATATATATATATATATATATATATATATATATAAATATATATATATATATATATATATATATATATATATATATATATAATATTCTACGCACATCTTTTCTTCCTTTTAATAATATTATTATTATTTAACTCATTCCCTTTAGCTTGCACACATTTTGTGAATTATTCCACGGATTGCTGCCTTTCGGATTACTTTGGACCATCTTCCAGTTACGCGATTCCCTTGGATTTTACTTGTGGAAATGGAAATTTAACCAACTTTTTTTGGATTTTGGATTTTTGGATTTTACCATTATTGGATATTTTACCCTTCACCAGACTATCCATTCACGTGAAATCACCTTTTTCTTCATCATATTCCATCTGTTTCACTATTTGTTACCAATTAAGATCTATGACTTACTCATAGTTTCATCAAATACTTTTGCAAGCAAAATCCGATCCCGCATTTTGCTAAATCCTACCCTCTGATTAGAAGGAAAGTATTTCTTCGAAAATCCGCGGATTAAGGAATATCCACTTATTTTGTGCTTCCTTTTTAAAATTACATATGTTTTTTAACTCTTTTTCAAAGTGTTTATATATATATATATATATATATATATATATATATATATATATATATATATATATAAGGCTCAAGTAAGCAAGCAAGCCCGGAAGGTCCACGGAATTTTACAATTATTAAAATTTATATATTTAAAATGTTTAACCTATTGAAAAGAGCTGACTGTTAGGTTTAATTATTATATACCTACGCACACTAGCGTTTCATCCTTTTGGAAATCATCAGTGCAGAGTGTCACGATTAACACCGGTCGAGAGATTCGAACCCGGCAACGAAGCGATCTCTGACTCCATTAGAAAGGCACAGATCCATACAGCCACCGTTAACAGCGCGAAATATTGTTGACATTTAAACATTTATTATATTAATGTCTGTCAAAGTGATCTAATCATTACATGATGATCTGCGCATGTGAACTAAATTGACCGACTTTATTTCAACTGAATTCGCTCGACGATAAGAAACGAGTTTCTTAAAGAGGCTGACATAGTTATTTACTATAATAATTATTAAATACCTACAGACACTAGTGCTTCATCCTTTTGGAAATCATCAGTGCAGGGTCTCACGATTAACACCGACCGAGTGATTCGAACTCGGCATGTAACATATATACGAACACGGCATGTAACACACACACACACACACACACATATATATATATATATATATATATATATATATATATATATATATATATATATATATATAAACCCCCCCCACAATTTTTTGCTAATGAGGAGACTTTGTTTAAGTATAAAAAAATCTTTTTTATCAAATTATTGTTCAAGACATATTGTCTACTTCAATAAAATAGCGTTTCTGAAACGATCGTACAAACTATTGATATTGTTTGTTTTTTTTCCTTTTGATACTGATTTTCAATTAAAAAACTATTAATCATTTTACTCTATATTAAAATAGCTCTGGTATATCTATACATATCGAGCTTATTATATTTCTACATTACAACGAGCACTGTTTTTCTTTTAATACTATTAATACATTTACTAATACATTAAGATAAACTCTGCTCTTTAGACTCTAGGTCTAATTCTCTCAAAATTATATATATATATATGTGTGTGTGTGTGTGTGTGTGTGTGTGTGTGTTACACAAATATATACATTTGTGTAACAAATATATATTTGTTACATAAATATATTTATATATAAATACACACACACAAAAATATATATATATATATATATATATATTTGTAGTCATCGATATTCTTCCTGTTTCGTTGTATCACTACTCATCAGTGCCGCTAGACTAGCATTTCTCCCAAGCCAAGGATTGAACCTAGAACCGTCGTGTTGACAGTCGGCAGTTCTCCCACTCGACCATGGAATCGACGCCCGTAAATAAGTCGTCGGAATGTCTATTTAAATAGACACCCGCCACCACTTTTATAGTGCTCAAATCGCCTGTTCGTAAACAAACAAACAACGAGCTTCGCATTTTCAGCCAATTAAGTAGCGGGTGAGATTATTTACGACAGTGCTCTACCCAAAGAGGGGGGGCTTAAAATATATTTGTAGTCATATATATATATATATATATATATATATATATATTTAGAGAGAGAGAGAGAGAGAGAGAGAGAGAGAGAGAGAGAGAGACAGGGAGAGAGGAGAAGTTCAGAAGATAAAGAGTAAAGTTAAATAGGAACTTTATTATATTTTTAAGCCAATATGGTTTTCAGAAAGAGAAATAACAGAGAAAACTCTTTAGGCCATGGCATTCTGAAGCTAAATGCTTCTCATCAGAAGAGTAGAAAATCCAGCATTATACAAAAGAAAAGGTAAGAAGACAATACCGACCCTGAAATTATTCAGATTAGAAATGGAAAAATGTTTCACACTAGAATTGGAAATAATTATTTTATAATGGGGGGGGCTATATGATAGCGATAAAAGAGAGAGGGGACAGAAAAGAACAATAAATGCTAAGAGAATATACAAAACAATATATAACAAAATGAAATACTAAGAAAAAATTGATAAAATTTGTAAGAATATTTTTTTATATTTTAACTTCCAACAAATTTTTTTAATTCAAAAATTTTAAAAATTTTAATAAAACTCTGATAAATAATTTAAATTATAAAATATAAATAAAACAGGTCACAATTAATTGCAAAGTAGTATAATACGACGAGTATCCCAAAGAGTGTTCGCCGGTATACGAGTTCGGTTTTAGGCGGTTCCGATCACGAAACTCATAAGAAAGTTCAGCAGCTATTCTTATCATCCAGAATGGTTCTTACAATACGATAACATGGCATTTATCGTCTACACGAGGGCGGCGTTTGCTGAGGGATTCTGGTTATTTTGTTTCAACAAGAAAAGTCCGCAAGTTCAGAGAGATAGGTGCGTCCACGCGCCACATTGTAATTGTTTTGATCCGTGGGCCATAGCTCCCTCCCGGCGCTGAGGTAGGCACTCCTCTTTTGGCAGATGTCTCCTGAAAAATAACGCAAGTTGACCATCCGGTCTGGTAGCAATGTTAAACAACCTCGCAGAAGCAATAAGTAAAATATCCAGTCGTTGGTTGTTTATAAAAATTATATTAAAAATAAACTATATAACTACAGAGTTCTAATATAATACAGCCGAAACAAAGTTGAGTATAAAGATAATTGACATCAAATTAATTCCGAGTCCACAGATTAACACGTGTCGCATCATCTGCGACCAACAGCACTTCTACCAAGAGAGGCAGTCGCCCGTAGTTCTGAGATGCACTTTTCGTAACAAAGACTGAATTACTCGACAGTTAGTTTGAAAATCTGTCAGCCACAACGATCTTATGCTTTCTTCCCCCTAGTTCTATTTTTGTCGGCTTGATAGTCAGGCGACTGGTCGCAGTGAGAGTGGGCACGGGTTGCGGTGAAATTAGTGAGCATAAAACTGTCATGGATGGCCAGTTCACAATCAGAGAGTTAGAAAAAAATCCGCGTTCTCAACCTGTGGTCCTTGGGAATCGCAGCTAGGAGCTCATTCAGACTCAAACCGTAAACTCTAACTCAACTCAACTCAACTCAACTTAATTCAACTCAACTGCAAAATTCGCTCTTGCATAACTTCTCATACTCGGGGAGCAGGGTGGGACTGACGAGATCTGAAGTCCCATTCAGCTTATCAGCCTCTGCATCATCAGAATCGAACTCACCTGGATTGGCCAATTTAGTAAAATCACTCGTGCATAACTTTCCATTGAAGGTTTTTCGCGCAAGGTCAACTTTACTTTGAAACCTTGAACCTAGATTCACATCTGCCCTGACAAAAACCCAAAACAATAACTCACTATTATCCCCCAAAAACAATGATAATCTTATTGTATTGATAATAGTATTCAAAGGTTATTATCAGCTTCAAATCAGCCTAGCTGAATTTAAATTCTTCTTTTTTTTTATTTAAGTCGTCGCAACCAACAAGGGCCAGGTAAAAAGGCGATCTAGAGGTGCTCGGCGTCTTTTTCTGTGAATAAACGTTCTACTCATGATTTTTTTTTTAATTATTACTATCAGGGTCGCGTTATTAAGGGGTTTTGCTGTAAACTAGTAAGATCGGAAAAAAAGAAAAATAAGAAAGTTAAAAAGTAAATCAATTCAAGTTCTTGGAAGGTAGTTCATCCGTAATTAGGTGTTCTCCAGGATGAAATTAGATAGAAGTTACTATCCAGTGTATTTGCATGCAGAAATTGTCCTATATATATATGTGTGTGTGTGTGTGTGTGTGTGTGTGTGTGTGTGTGTGTGTGTGTGTGTGTGTGTGTGTGTGTGTGTGTGTGTGTGTGTGCGTGCGTGTGTGTGTGTGTGTGTGTGTAAAACAAACTTAAAATCCTTGAAGCTATTTATATCAAAACGCCAAAACCATGCCAGAATAAGGTCACATTTTAGAATAATACCAATACGCTCAAATGCATCGCATAGCTCATCGCCCTCACCCCCACACACACGCCACCCGTTCCTGTCATTGATCCTAGAACAAGCATGCTCTCGTCACTCCCCCCCACCATACCAACGCTCCCCCACCGCTTCGCTCGCAATCCAAATGATATTTAAATAAATCTTTCCATAATTCCTTACCGAGATTAACACACATTCCTGATGATATGAAGACGATTATACAAAAAGTTAAAAGCGCGGACACTTCGTGAAGAAAAAAATGTTTGGACCATACATTCATGCGTTCGATGTATATACAAAAAAATATAATACGAAAACTTGAAAAAATAAAAATGGTTTTACTAAACACAGACGTGCACAGAGTGATGAAAACAAAGTTTCTGGTCACGATTATGGTCTTTGATGTGGTTTCAAATTAAGGCAACGTCATACTACCTCATATCTTCGAAGTGAGCTTGAAAGTCAACACAAAAGTGTACCTGGATGTGATGATTAGTGTGGTGATCCCCTGGTGTAATCAGGTGCGCCTTAATTTGGCTTTCCAGCGCACCTTATACATATAACTTTAATTTGTATAATTGTAATTTGTATAATTGTAATTTGTGTAATTGTAATTTCTATAATTGTAATTTGTGTAATTGTAATTTGTGTAATTGTAATTTGTGTGATTGTAATTTGTATAATTGTAATTCGTGTAATTGTAATTTGTGTAATTGTAATTTGTATAATTGTAATTTGTGTAATTGTAATTTGTATAATTGTAATTTCTATAATTGTAATTTGTGTAATTGTAATTTCTATAATTGTAATTCCTATAATTGTAATCTGTATAATTGTAATTTGTGTAATTGTAATTTGTGTAATTGTAATTTGTATAATTGTAATTTGTGTAATTGTAATTTCTATAATTGTAATTTGTTTAATTGTAATTTCTATAATTGTAATTTGTGTAATTGTAATTTGCATAATTGTAATTTGTATAATTGTAATTTCTATAATTGTAATTTCTATAATTGTAATTTGTATAATTGCAATTTGTGTAATTCTAATTTGTGTAATTGTAATTTCTATAATTGTAATTTGTATAATTCTAATTAGTGTAATTATAATTTGTATAATTGTAATTTGTTTAATTGTAATTTCTATAATTTTAATTTGTGTAATTGTAATTTCTATAATTGTAATTTGTGTAATTATAATTTGTATAATTGTAATTTGTATAATTGTAATTTCTATAATTGTAATTTGTGTAATTGTAATTTCTATAATTGTAATTTGTATAATTGTAATTTGTGTAATAATAATTTGTATAATTGTAATTTGTATAATTGTAATTCGTATAATTGTAATTTCTATAATTGTAATTTATATAATTGCAATTTGTGTAATTTTAATTTTTATAATTGTAATTTGTATAATTGTAATTTGGCCTTCAGTGCACCTGATGCGTATTTTATTTTATTTAAATTAAATCAACGCTTCTATAACGGAGCTCATACCCCTGACATATATCCATGAGCATGCATGTTTTTAGCTTTCAGTTGTCATCAGCATGGGTGAGGATCGAACTCATCACACCAATACCAGCACCAGTGTACATCACTTGTATGCACAGTTTTTTATCGCTTTTAAATTTAAGATTTGGTGTTGGCGTTTTTTGTTTTTTTGTTTTGTTTTTTCAGCGCCTTTTTCAGTATATATATATATATATATATATATATATATATATATATATATATATATATATATATATATATATATATAATTATTTTTTACTATAATAACTAAATACCTACAAACACCAGTGTTTCATCCTTTCGGGAATCTTCAGTGCAGTATATCACGAATAACACCAGTCGGCAGATTCGAACCCGGCAACACGAGCCATGTCTGGCTCGATAAGCGAAGACTGTATCCAATTGGCTACCATTAACCTCGAGAAATAACGTTGAATTTAAACATTTTACTTTTAAATGTTCTTTACGTCAGTCACAGTGATCTAATCCTTATACGATGATCTATGCATAAGAGCTAAATTGGCTGACTTTAATTCAGCTGAAAGTGCTCAACGATAAGAAACGAATTTCTTAAAATGACTGAGATTTTTTTTTTTTTACTATAATAATTAAATACGTACAGACACTAGTGTTTAATCCTTTCGGGAATTACATATGCAAAAAACCGCTAGTGAAACTGCAAAAGCACCTGTTAGACTATACAAGTTCTATAATTGAATGACCCCTCCCTACCCTCCCCCAAAAAAATAGAACGAAAAACATAAAATATGCTCTTGTAAACCGCTCGCGAAAACTTAATTTTTTTAGATCAATTAAAAGGAGTTAATACCATGCAAACCGTATATTTGCGACGGATTTGATTATCAAATTTGTGGCCTGCAACATCGAATATCCCTAAAAAAATAAATTAGTGGTCGGTGTTTTGTTGTAGCGAAATGTAATATTTACCTTTTAATTTATTTTCTATATAAATAAAACAGTAGACGTATGTGTGTGTAAATATCTAACAGGTAAACTCCTAAACTACTGGTCACATAACATTGAAATTCTCAGGAAATAATATTCATGCACCAAGGATGGTTTATAGCGAATAATATCTTTGTTTAGCTACATGAATAACGCGTACAGATACCGGCAAATTTACATTTAAAATGTAGCCGACATTTCTGCGCATGCGCACGCTTAAAACAGCATGATGCTAGAATCCTACATATTTTGATTAAGTTTTTTTTTGTATTAATAAAAAAAATGAAATATTACGTAAATTTCACTCGCCGTTTTGAATTTGTTGATACAAGCAAAAACCTGTATATCTTATATCTTTTATTATTATGTGACCGATTAGATAAACAATTATTGATTACAAAGAAATATTCGGTGTTTTTACAGTGTACGCATCGTACACTGTAAAAACACCGAATGTTACATTTCAGATAGGATTTCAAAATTAAATTAAATTTTTATGGTATCATTCTTTTTTATTAAACGGCCAAGTCAATGAATTACTAATAAATAAATAAATAATCAGAACCCCCCCCCCCATTATCACAGAAAAAAATAATAAAAACATTATATAAAAATAAAAATAAAAAGTCAATTTAGAGTTTGAACATTTAAACAACGCTCAGCTGAAACCGATGATTGCCGGTCTCGCCCGATCCATGTTTGATGGAAATTCCCGAGAATCCGGGTCAAATTATGCAAGAGTACTAAAAAATTCTTACGTTTCGATTGCATGCATTTTTTTTTCAGATGTTACATACCATTTACGAAACCTATATATATATATATATATATATATATATATATATATATATATATATATATATATATATATTATTCATTTGAATAACTATTGATACCAAACAGAAACTGACAAATTTTTCCGAATGCATGCGTTTTTACTATTTTTAGTTTTTCTGAGAGAGCTTTCTTACACAGAACATCATGCCAACACAAAATGCAGGTTTATTTCTAAAAAAAAAATAAAATAAATAAATAAATAAATAAATAAATAATAGTAGTAGTAGTAGTAGTAGTAGTAGTAGTAGTAGTAGTAGTAGTAGTAGTAATAATAATAATAATAATAATAATAATAATAATAATAATAATAATAATAATAATAATAATAATAATAATAATAATAATAATAATAATAATAATAATAATAATAATAATAATAATAATAATAATAATAATAATAATAATAATAATAATAATAATAATAATAATAATAATAATAATAATAATAATAATAATAATAATAATAATAATAATAATAATAATAATAATAATAATAATAATAATAATAATAATAATAATAATAATAATAATAATAATAATAATAATAATAATAATAATAATAATAATAATAATAATAATAATAATAATAATAATAATAATAATAATAATAATAATAATAATAATAATAATAATAATAATAATAATAATAATAATAATAATAATAATAATAATAATAATAATAATAATAATAATAATAATAATAATAATAATAATAATAATAATAATAATAATAATAATAATAATAATAATAATAATAATAATAATAATAATAATAATAATAATAATAATAATAATAATAATAATAATAATAATAATAATAATAATAATAATAATAATAATAATAATAATAATAATAATAATAATAATAATAATAATAATAATAATAATAATAATAATAATAATAATAATAATAATAATAATAATAATAATAATAATAATAATAATAATAATAATAATAATAATAATAATAATAATAATAATAATAATAATAATAATAATAATAATAATAATAATAATAATAATAATAATAATAATAATAATAATAATAATAATAATAATAATAATAATAATAATAATAATAATAATAATAATAATAATAATAATAATATCTAATCAGATAAAATGTCTGATATATTTTATTCGGACTATTATTCTCATCTTCCCGAAAAATTGAGCCATAGAAAAACATTTAATAAATATCTTAGTGGCCCTCTGTTTGTTTGTTTTTTAATATTTTTAAATTGTTATTATATTGTTATACATGCACGTGGTTATCTTCGACACTGACTTCGCTTACGGTAGAATAAGGAATTTCCATGAATATGATTTTCATAACAAAACAAAAACAAAACATTCATTCACGTTCGAATCCTCAACTAATGAAAATCCGCCAAAATAGTCAGATTGTCGTCTGCCACTTAACGCCGCTACGAAACTATTTCAACACATGAAAGGTTGACACGAAAGCAAGCATTCGAACATAAACAGAAGTGTTCATTATTTTTAAAACGAAATTAAATAAAATTTGATGTTGCTCTAAAAATGAAATTTTATTTATAAAGTTTCGTTCATCCCCGCCCCGCATCGATACAAGTGCTAATCGACATTACTTTCTCTTTAAATTAATACACCTGTTTCCTTGAGATAAGTTTATTTTCTCCAAATTATATCCTTAATTTACATAGCTTCTTCCTTTTCCTTGAAATAATTTATCTTTTTCCATTAAACTGTTAAGTGAAAGTGCAAAATAGTTAACAAGCCCCTCTCCATGTTAAGAATGTGTTTTTTTTTCTTAATAATAACGGTTCGTACACTGCACCAGTACCAAAAATTCTGTCAAGACGGGCGTTTAGGTGGCAAAATAATCTCGAACCCTCTATCAAATAAAAGGAACCAAACTCCCTAATCACCGTTATGTTTCTATGCCAACAATATATAAACAGTGACATTTGTATTTCAGACGTTGAGTGTAAAGTAAGCAGAACTTCTTTAAAAAAAAAATTATAATAATAATGAAAACAACGTTTAAAAAAAATAGAATAAACATTTTTTTTTTTTTCGACAATATAAATCCTTTCTTTTTCTTTTAATCAATATAAATCTTCTTTTTTATTTTAAGCAATATAAACAGAACCTTTTGTATTTTTATTTTTAATTTTAACCAATTTAACTAGAACTTAAAAAATTATGTATTTTGGGTACTGCGCTATTTTAAAATAATTTTTTCAGGCTAAAGTTAAGTTTCACGATATCTTTGTTTTTATTAAATTGTTAGGTGGAAGCAGAGAATACTTACAAAACACTCCACACTCCTCATGTTAAGAATGGTTTTCGAAACAATAACGTTATTTCAGTACGGTACATAAAATACATAATTACCGAACTTTTTATAATTTTTAAGGTGAAATTTTTACTTGGTTTCTACCTTAACATTTTCCTTTAAAATGACAACTTTCAATGGTTTTCTGGTATGCTGAAAACGAATATTTTATATATTAAATATTTAAATTTTCCGCAAAGAAGTAGTATTTCGATTGTTAAACAGTATATTTTTTATGTCAAAAGTGGTGGTCATAGTTGTGAAAGAGAATACACGTGAAAATTAATAAATTTCAAAACAATTGAAAGAGAATAGACGATAAAATTATTAAAAGTCGCAATAGAATACGCGTGCTTAATATTAATTTGTATCGTTTATAACTACTCACGTGATACAATTTTGAATTGAAAATAAAGCTTTTTACATTGTGTAAAATTATAAAAGTTCTATTTATATTGTTTAAACTTAAAGGTTTTCATAGTTTCAAATAAAAAGTTCTATTTTTATATTGCTTTAAAAAAGTTTTCATAGTTTATAATTATGAAAAGTTCTATTTATATTGTTTAAATTTATATATATATATATATATATATATATATATATATATATATATATATATATATATATATATATTCTGACAATTTAATATTTTTATTTATATTAATATTGTTTATTATTAAAAAGTATTCATTTTTTTAAATTATTTTTAAAAAAAATGTTTACATTGTTTCCATGGTAACACAACTGATCAATTGTAATCTTTCTCAAGAGTTGCCTGAGTTAGATCATTCTTATCAATCTATTGATTGCGTTATTGATGAAGATCAGGCAGTAGAATTTCCTGTAGAATTCTAAATTCACTACAGCC
>NC_136495.1:70445550-70485550 GCF_053919585.1 Euprymna scolopes | reverse complement strand
AAGAAGAGATCTTTGATGACCTGTGTGAAAGCTCCTAGTGAGCCAAGAAGAAGAAGAAGAAGAAGAAGAAGAAGAAGAAGAAGAAGAAGAAGAAGAAGAAGAAATTTGGGAAAACCTGTGTCACCCAGACACCAGGGAACACTACTGGTCGTTGTCAGTGAGCAATCTTTGATGATGATTTGTGTGAGAACTCCTAGTGAGTAAAATAAGAAGAAAAATGAACGCTTACTGGTCATATAGAAAACGCAACGGAAGTAAAATAAAAATAAAATCTAGAAAACTGAAAATGCGAAGTTGTAGGCTGACTATTTCCCCTCCCCTCGCTATTCCCTTCCTTCCTCCTCCGTTCTTCTTCCTCCACTTCTCACCTCATCTTTCTCTCCTACCTTTCAAAAAATATGTAGTGCCCGTATCGGCTGGCACTACACTAAAGAATCAAAGAGTCAAGGAGGATAGAAAGACCGAGGAGTAAAAGCACTTACCAGACCTCCACTGGATAGATGCGGATGGGGGCTGACACTTTGGGGAAGCTTAGGCCCACCCAAATTCCAGTAAATACCAATCGTATACTTCTTCAATATAGAGAAAGACATACCTTAGAACAAATCATTTATGGTTTCCCCTTTTCATTCATCCTCTTTCCCTTTTTTCTTTCTGTCTTTCTTTTTTTTTTCTTTTCTTCTTTTTTCCCTTGCGTCTTTTCCTTTTCTTCCTTATCTCTTAACCGCTTCACTAATGTGTGTGGGGATGATAGTGGTGGGGCGGGGGATATCTCGTACAAGAGAGCAACACAAGTCGTACTTATTCTGACTACATAAAAATCCTAAGCAAATTAAAAGCATTTTTATAACTGAATAACCCCGATTAAATCTGAACCCCGATTCCAATATTTTCCCCCAATTCCGATACAATTACCGATTATCTCCTAAATTCCCGATTCCGAAACACTACGGATTTTGATTACGATTCTTTTTAAATTTCTAAGTATAGAGGGTTTGATTAACGTATATTATTATGTAAAATGTTCATTTATTTCCGCAAACGTAAAACTTATTCGTGTAAAGTATTCTAGAGATTTTAGTTTTACTAAAGGTTTTAAATTAATGATTATTTAAAATTTTATCAACAAACAGTCATGGAAAATAAAGTTTTAAACTAATATGTTTTGTTTTTTTGTTTTTTTTCGTCTGAAGTTTTGGTTTCGGTTTCGATTCAAGCTCATGCCTCCGAGTCATTTTTTTTTTTAAATCACATAAATAATATATAATATATAATATATAAAAATCGATAGAAAATTGACTCTATAATAATATATACAAAATCTGCATGGATTAAAATATCATATTTAAGTGTATTTTACGACCGGGCTACGCCGGGCGTCCCAGTTAGCTTAGATGAATACTTTTGTAGGTTTAACAAAAGAACTACAATAATATCAGGGGGTTCCATTTACGCTGAACATCCACAGAATTCCAACAGAAATGTATTACATATGAAATAGTCCGCTGTGGAATTTCCACAGGTCAAAAAAAGAAGCAGAGGAAAGACATCGAGGATAAAAAATAGAGGACAAAAGAAAAGAAAAGAAAAAAAGATGGGAAAAGAAAGGAAAAAAGAAAGAAAAAAGGGTAAAACTATACAAACACCGTGACAGCGAATTAACCCTACCCCTAACCCTAACCCTAACCCCTAACCCTAACCCTGACCCTAACCCTAACCCTAAACCTAAACCTAACCCTAACCCTAACCCTAACCCTAAACCCTAACCCTAACCCTAACCCTAATCCTAACCCTAACCCTAACGCTGTCACGGTGTTTGTATAATAATACCGAAAAAAGAAAGAAAAAAAGAAGGGAAACAGAGCAAATAAAAACAATAACACCAATTAATAAAAATGTATATAATATATATAAAATCTACAGATAATAAAAATAAGATAGAACTAGAAAAATCACAAAGCCGTCATATTTAAAAATTGCATTTATAAAAAAACTATTAGATTTTTTATCAAAATATTTTTTTTGGATCCAAGATAAACTATAAAGAATAAAATAAAGAATGAGAAAATAAAATAAAAAAACATATAAGAAAAATGTGCGTGCGTGCGTGCGTGCGTGCGTGCGTGCGTGCGTGCGTGCGTGTGTGTGTGTGTGTGTGTGTGTGTGTGTGTGTGTGTGTGTGTCAGCTGTCGATGAATACAGGAAAGCAAGCTAAACACTTAACAATACGATTCTGTCAGCTACGAAGTAAATCGGTCAACGATGAAAGATACAACTTAGCAGGTTGAAATATATCTGGGTTAAGAATGAATATTTACTTCAATTTACTGGTGATAAAAACAAATTAAAGAATTAAGAGAATACACTGTTGTCAAAATAAACTACCACCACTACTTCTACTACCGCCACTACTACTTCCACTACTACCACTACAACTAAAACTATAAATAATAATAATAATATTAATAATAATAATAATATTAATAATAATAATAATAAGAAGAAGAAGAAGAAGAAGAAGAAGAAGAAAAAGAAGAAGAAGAAGAAGAACGAGGAGGAGGAAGAGGAGGAGGAGGAGGTTTATTGCCACTCAAATTTCAGTGAAGGTCAAAAGTCACCGCCAACTGGAAATCAGTGGTAAGCGGCAACTGCGATAACAAATTCATCTCCAAAGGTTATCAAAGGAGGTGGAGACTAGAAAACTGGCGAGACTCGTTGTCACTCAGACTATGAGGAACAACAAATTATTACCAAAAAGAAATCTTTGATGGTAGCATGTGTGACTACTACTCGTGAGTTAAATAACAATAATCTAGATACTAATAGTATAGAGTGTGCGTTATTTATTTTGTCTGTCACGCTTTTATCCGAGTGACTATCGTTTAATTGTGATATGGACTTCCATTTCTTGCAATAATTTTACCAAGAATTCTTTATAAGTTTAGGTTTAGGTTTCGATTATAGCTGATGGCACTTAATTCATCTATTTCTTTTTATAAATAATTTTATCAAGAATTTTTCATAAGTTATAGTTTCGGTTTGGATTATAGCTGAAGGAACTCAAATTATATATATATATATATATATATATATATATATATATATATATATATATAGTTTTTTTATCCACTGACACGTGTTTCGTCGTCTACGACTCATCAGAGTGGCTGAATCTAGCGAGAACTCTTACCACTGGACCAACTCACACGACTGTTTGGATATATCGCGATTTACGTAAATGTCATTTTATTTGTTTTTTGGGGGTTGTTTTTTTTTTTTTTTTTTTTGCGATACGTTTTGAATGAATTCAATTATTTATACGAAAGTATTTTTACCTAAATGCGAGTTGGGAATAATTTTCTCTTTGACCAATTCGGCACTCCCAAATGGGGAGCGGCATATATATATATATATATATATATATATATATATATATATATATATATATATATATATTAAATATAATTATCCACTGACATGTGTTTCGTCGTCTACGACTCATCAGAGTGGCTGAATCTAGCGAGATTTGAAATCGGGACCTCGTGGTAAGAATCCTGAACTCTTAGCCCTGGACCACCTCGCACGACTGTTTCGATATATCGCGATTTACGTAGATGTTATTTTGTTTGTTTTTGTTTTTGCTATACGTTTTGAATGAATTCAATTATTTATGCTGGGCGTCCCTGCTAGCTTAGATAAATACTTTTTCAGTTTTAACAAAAGAGCTATAATAATATCAGGACTGAACATCCACAGAATGCCAACATCAATATATTACATAGGAATGAGTCCTCTGTGGAATTTCCACAGGTCCCACTAGTTATAATAATGATAATAAAAATAAGAAGTACAATAGTAATAATAATAATATAAAATACGCCATGAATAATAATAATAATAATAATAATAATAATAATAATAATAATAATAATAATAATATTAATAATAATAATAATAATAATAATAATAATAATAATAACAGCAACAATAATAATAATAATAATAATAATAATAATAATAATAATAATAATAATAATAAATCTGTAAATAATGGTTTCACTTCAAGTTTAAAACATAAAAATCAAACATCATGGTTCAATTGTGCTCTCAGCAGAAACATTCCTTTCGAACGCGCCTCTGCTTTATCAAAGAACCAATTGTTGATTTTATGAAATTATTTTTACATAATCACTTGAATTAAAACTAAATGTACAAAGGTCAAGTATCATCGTTCAATTGTGCTCTAAAAGGAAACATTCATTTCGAACGCACCCCTATCTTACATAAGATACATACAGTTGATTTGATAGGCTACGCTTTTCTGCCTGTGTGGTGATAAAACTTCTAAAGTGCACTTGTTATATTAGGTTGTATAAAAGTGTTGACTTTAGTCAAAATAGGACTTCGTTCTTTAATCGGATTTTTTCGATTATCGATTTTCGATACTTATCAAACGCATTCCGATAAAAAGAAAACTATGTGAGAACACTCCCAGATATATCAAGTACATTCGCATGAAATTTCAAAATCATCGGCTCAGTCATTTTCGAGTTCATAGGGAACGAGCTCACACGCGCACGCGCGTGCGCGCGCACACAAAGTTCATTTTATAGATAGATAGATAGATAGATAGATAGATAGATAGATAGATAGATAGAGTCACACCCTGTATTTCAAGGTTTATTTATACGAAACTAGCAGTGAGAGAACCTGATGTTATCCGGGATTGAATGATGATCAGCGAATGTTTTATATTCTCATATTTTTATTGTCATCGAAAACGGTGAAATCGCCCATTTTTTATCAAATCTATTTCGAACACGCCCTATCATATCAAATAATCTACTGCTGATTTATTATGCCTGGCCTTACTGCTTGTGTGATGAAACCGGCTTGAATTTAAGTTTAATATCCAAATGTCAATTATCATGGTGCAATTGTGCTTTAAACATAAACATTTCAAACGCGCCCCTGTCATATCAAAGAACCAACTGTTTATTTTATATGTCGGGCCTTTCGAATTGTGGGGTAATAAAGCTTCTTAAATAAAATTGTGGTGTTGGCCTGTGTAAGGTGTTAATTTTGTTCAAAATCGCCTGTTCCTTCTTTCAACAGATTATTTCGATTATCGATACTTATCGAATATATTCCGATACAAAGCCTATCTAAAAACACTGCCAGGCACATCAAGTACCTTCGTGTGAAATTTCATAAAAATTAGCCCAGCCGTTTTCGAATCAATAGGGAATGAACTCACACCCATAGACACACACACTCATACACACACATACACACACACAAATTGTTTTTTTATTAGTTAGTTATGGTAGTCCATCCATGTGGATGACGATGTCTTCTTCATCATTTTGTTATGATTGACTCTGTTGATGCTTGTGAAGCTCCGTGCGTGATCTACACTGCTTTTCACAAATAGAGCACAGGAAGACAGGATTTGGGTTTTGATGGTGATTGGCCGCCGCTCGTTAGTGTCTCAGTGTGCGACGCTCCGTAGCTGCTCGCTCATACTCGTTGTTGAAAAAAAGCTATCCTGCTATCACATGTGGAGCGCCAGGTGTCCCTGTCCGTTTCTTCGGGTAGCCGACGTTTCATCGGCCGTGAGTGAGCTCGCCGAAGAGAACTCTTCGGTGTAATCTGTTTGGGGGTATCCTGATGATGTGGCCCAATCATCGAAGGAGTGACTCTAGGGGGGCAACTCCAGATCTCCTACGAATCTCTGAATGGGACAACTTGGAGGCCGAGGATCTGCGGTAGTCGTCTGATGTGAAATGATTCCAGCAGCTGTAATGGCGATACAGAACCCATGCCTTGGAACCGTACAGGAGGGTGGGTTTGACGACAGCGTGGTACACAGTGACCCTTGTGTAGGTCCTGAGATTGCGGGTTGAAAACACGTTTGGCAGGATTTCTGTTTTGGTGATAATAAGAAGGCTAGCTCGGTGATAGCTGTTGGAAACTACGTCAAGACTGTGTTGAAGTCCGCTAGCGGTATGGTTAGGGAATGCAGCATAATCGGCATACTGTAATTCGAAGATGAGCTCTTCAGAGGTTTTAGTCATGGCCTGAAAACGTTTCAAGCTGAAGAGGCTGCCATCAAAACGCTACTAGACAGCAACTTCAAAAGTTTGAAGGTCGCGGCGCGAAACCAAAGTGACGGCAACCAAGAATATGTTGAAAATGACTGGAGCCAAGACGCATCCCTGCTTCATGCCGACATCCATGGCGAAAGTGTCCGATTCTGCACCTGACATGGTAACTCGAGCACGCATGCCAGTTTGAAATTGCTGGGGACCAAGAAGAAAATAGGAAAACGAAACTTCCGGAAAATGTTCCATAACAACTCACAGTTCACAGTGTCGAATGCCTTCGTTAGATCTACGAAGACAAAATAGAGCTAACAATGCAGTTCACGAGACTTCTCCTGGAGGAGACGAGCAACGAAAATCATATCAGTGGTACTGCGCTCTTTAACCATGGATCAGCTTTACTTCCTCATAGAAACCGTGCGTGTCACCAAGGTCCGCATGGCTTTGGATCTCCCTAGCCTTCTTCAGCCACCATCCATTCTCCATCCGACGCAATTCTCGCTGCACCATGACACGGAGGGAGAAGAAACGCGGACGTGGACGATACGCAATGATAAAATTTCAAATCTGGAAGAACTTTGGACAAAAATTAATGAGAAGTGGGATGCCCTTTCACCGGAGTATTGCCGCAGACTAATTAAAGAGAATGTTCAAAATTTTGCAGGTTTTTAGATTGCAGAAGGGCTATGCTACTAAATAATAACTAGTTCAATATGTTCCTGTTGTATTTGTGCTGCATTAATGTTCTAAAGTTACATTTGAATAACAATTTCCCATTTTTCTTTTTCTTCTTGATTTGAAAGTATTTCTTTTAAATTGACATGCACACTAGGATACTTCAATTAAAAGTTAAATATAAACAGGTAAAATTATAGGGGAATAAAAGGTGAATCAATTGAGGTATAGGTTGTTTAAACAGTTACATCCAATTTAGCTTAAATTTGTGTTTTAAAAAAAAAATGACAAGTGCCCTTATAATGTAGTCGGTAATAGTTTCATCCTCGTTACGTTTCATAGACGTTAGTTCTGTATAAAGTGGTATAATTTTCGGTTTCCCTTTTGATAAATAATGTTCTCTTAATATGTTTAATGCTTTCCGTCCATCATCCAAGGCGTCTCTTATAATCAAAGACAGACTTATATCGTCTGAGCATTGAATCAGTTCTGCAAAAACAGTCGCGTTCTTTTCGAGAAATTCGGGGTCGTTAGGCTTCTCTGTTGGAGATTGTATCAGTTTGTGTAGTTTTCGAATCCTTAGATACCCCAGAAATTTTACCTGCCACAATTCGAATTTAGATTCCGAACCGTAAAAGAAAAGACGATGGCTGGGCGCATAGCCTGTTAAGTGTTGAGACATTACGTTGAACAGAGTGTAGTACGATCCTGAGTGTAATTGCGAGTAACAAAGATGGCGGCGAACTGATTAAATCCAAAATTCGACAATTTTTGTAGTAACTTAAGAATTTTATTACAACTTGCCGCTGACATATCCATAACTTGGTATATTAGAAAGTTGGGTTTGTATTACTGTACACATAGATTCGAAAAAGTTGTCAAAAAACAAATATAGAACAAATAAATGTTATCAAAGGCAAGATAAGTTACTTTTCTACCTAACTGGATATATTTTTTGTGTTTTTATTCAGTATAACATGTTTATTCAGCTCGAAAAACATGCAATGTTTACCGATGTATTGGAAAATTCAAAATGGCAGCCGACTGTCTCTCGGAGAGGGTACGTTTGGGAAAAGGTATTATAAATAATAAACTAGACAAAATACTGTTAGAAAACAACCGAATATATGTCAACTTATGTCACGGTAACATATATTGAGCGAATTTCTAACAGTATTTTGTCTAGTTTATTATTTATAATACCTTTTCCCAAACGTACCCTCCGAGAGACAGTCGGCTGCCATTTTGAATTTTCCAATACATCGGTAAACATTGCATGTTTTTCGAGCTGAATAAACATGTTATACTGAATAAAAACACAAAAAATATATCCAGTTAGGTAGAAAAGTAACTTATCTTGCCTTTGATAACATTTATTTGTTCTATATTTGTTTTTTGACAACTTTTTCGAATCTATGTGTACAGTAATACAAACCCAGAAAGTTTTGTTTAATAATTTCTAATTAGAAAAGGTGGTCTTTTAATATCAATGTAATAGCGAGACAAAATAAAAACTCCACTTTATATAGATTTAGCAATTAGTGAAGAAAAATATAACTGAACCCGTAAAATTGAGTTGAATGTTAATTATTTTCATTGTTTATTAGTGAATTTTTTTTATATATGTCCAACATTTACTGTTTGCTTTCTCATAACAAATAAAGAGGCATTCTTTTTATAAGTGTTTTATATGAAAAGTAACAGGGTTAGGTGTTATGTGTGCGGAGAGAGCTATGGGCGATAGAGAGACGGGCGGATTGTTTGATGTGATGGTTTGCGAATGTATCATGATACTCTCAGCTTTATGAAACCAATGCATTTTCACGCGCTTTTATTCATACGATATAGTTTAGTAGTGAAACGATTAACAATTAGTGTAACGTAGTACACAAAATAATTAGTGTAACGTAGTACACAAAATAATTAGTGTAACGTAGTATACACGTTTATATACGGATTGACATGTAGACATCTGGGACCGAACACATTGTAGCAGAATACGTCGCAAGTAACAGACTCCTTTTCTTTTTCTTTTTTTTTTCTTTTTTTTTTTGTAGCAACGATATTTATTTCCGGGTACATTCTCGGATAAAATGTGATCGTGCTCCTTCCTTCTAACATCTGTCCTCTCTGAACGACGTGCAAAAACAACGTGCAAGCGAACGATATTAAAACTTCTTTTAAAAAATCGGAAAAACAAAAACAAAAAAAAGCAGCGAACGTAATGGAAAAAAGACCCTGTTTCAATATTAAAACTTTAAAAATCGAAAAATTAAATAAGATTATATCACCGTTAGAGCTTGCAACCTTACGCTAATGACGCCGGTCCTTTACCCACTTAGCTAAGAGCGCGTCAGCGAAATATGGTCGGTTTTTATAAACTTTAAACCAATTCAAGAAAGCAACTTTCTTTGCGTATGCGTATTTGGCTATCTTGTCATGAAGGAACGATTTTTTGCTACCCCCTCCCTGTAGGAAAGTGTCCCGTTGAAGGTAAAGGAATTAATGTTTTCAGTCAATTTTTCGATATTTGTCGCCCGAAGGTTTGAGCTTCAAAATGATACCGATCTTGTGAAAATCCGTCGCCTGTGTCGAAATTTTTTGTGAGACACACAAAGACGCACACATCCACACACACACACACACACACACACACACACACACACACATTTTGCCTTATATATATAGAGAGAGAGAGATTTCCCCATGCCTCTCTGGACATTTATTTGAATAAATAATTTTATTTAAGTTTCAGTTCTTTAAAATAAACGAGAACAACTTAGCGCATCTATATGAATACACAGAACACATTCAATTAGATATTTCATCAGATAGGCCTGTAAATATGTATATATATATATATATATATATATATATATATATATATATACGTATATATATATATACGTATATATATATATATATATATATATATATATATATATATATATATATATATATATATATATATATGATAGCAGGCTTCTCGCTTCTTTCTTGGTAACATCATATGTGACCATTCATTTTTGGTCTTATTCTATTTCTAAAAAATTACCTAGGCAGCCCCGTCGGCATTTCGTGACCTCAGCTATGAACCTACTCCACCCGAACGCCGGGTGGCAAAACCTAGAACATCCTAGACGGCGTACCTCATTTCGACAGGTACTGGTCCAGTTCTTGGCCCCGCACTTGTCGAGCTGATTGTCAAGAACAAATTCGCAACTGGTATTTCTACCCTGGTTTCTAAGCGACCGTAGCAGTGAGCAGACCGACCTTACGATATTAAAAATAATCATGAGAGTAAATATTAACTTGCTTTTCAACAAAGCAAGATCTGACACAAGATCGGAAGGTGTGAATGCCGAGCAAGCACTCTTCAAGGAAGGGATCCCTCGCCTAGCAAAAATTGCCAAGGCATCACCGTCGATATTCTCCGGTAATACGCTTCGGATGGTAAGTGTTACAATATTTGGGAATATAATGGGGTATGACCCCGCATAGTCGGGAAATTCTATTTATAAACGATGCTGCTGGGAACTTGGGAACTGACGAATCGAATTAATTCCCGTTCTGCCACCAACCAATCAGAAACCAGAATTGCTCCATAAATATTAAACCTTTCTGTGGCAATTTCGCATATGCTTTTTCCGTTTCAACACGGCAAGAATCTTTTGCTCTGTGGATTACAACTTGAGAACTGTCTACTGCAAACCAGTCAACTCCCAGGACTTGTAGAACAACGAACCATCGGAAATTGTTCTGAAATGAAACATGGCTTACACTACGCAGAGGTTATGCGCCCAGCGTGCGTCTTTATTTCGATGGATCCGAATCAAAATTCGAATTGTGGCAAGTAAAATTTCTAGGGTATCTACGAATTCAAAAGCCACACAAATACTTCAAGCACAATCTGAAAACAGAAACGACCCCGACTTCATTGAAAACAACGCAAATGTCTTTGTGGAATTAATACAGTGCTTAGATGACCGAAGTCTATCACTGGTAATGAGAGAAGCCCTGGACGATGGCTGCAAAGCATTGAACATATTGAGAGAGCATTATTTATCGAAAGGAAAACCCAAAATTATTTCTTTATATACTGAACTGGCCTCTCTGAAACGAATGGAAGCCGAAACCATTACTGATTATATTATAAGAGCTGAAACGGCTGCAAATTCTTTAAAAATGTCTGGTGAAGTTATAAGCGACAGTCTGTTAATTTCCATGGTCCTTAAGGGATTACCGAGTGATTTCAAGCCATTTACGACCGTCATAACCCAGAAAGAAAACCCCATGACTTTTAGCCAATTCAAGGTAGCACTCAGAAGTTACGAGGAAACTGAAAAAATGATCACAGAACAAAACGAATCTACAAATATCATGAGATTTAAAAATGAACGCATAAAACACTAAAATTAAATTATACCCATGCCGGGAATAAAATCGCAACTTTGCCAAAAACAATTTTCTTCGTAAGAAAAGTACAAAGATTATTTGCTATAATTGTGGACGACCTAATCACAAGAGCTTCCAATGTAGATACAGGACTCAAAATGGCGACTCTATTAAAAATGTGGAGAGCTCCGTAAGCGAACATACATTCTTATTTTCATGTACATTTAACGCTTCAACTGCGACGTCTGTACGCAGGGGAAAATGACAAACTATCAAAGCAAGATAACAGACAAGAAGGCCAAAAAAAATCCTGTCAATGGTGCATTGTGACTTGAACGGTCTCGTGGAACCGATGGCCAGAGATCATTATAGATATGTGTTGAATTTCGTAGATGACCATTCACGTTTAATAATGGTTTACTTTTTACACAACAAATCTGATACTCTCCTAGCAACTAAAAAATATTTAGCCGACATGGCTCCCGACGGTGAAGTAAAGTGTATTCGCTCTGACAACGGTACGGAATTCACTAATAAAGACTTTGAACGTTTACTAATTAACCATCGTATCAAGCATGAAAAATCAGCTCCTAGATCGCCACACCAAAACGGAACTGCGGAACGAGCATGGTGGAAAATTTTTGAAATGGCAAGATATTTACTCATTGAATCAAAACTCCCCAAAAACCTTTGGACGTACGATCTTATGGCGGCTGCCTATATACGCAACAGGTGCTTTAATAAAACACTATCTAAAACCCCATATGAAGCTTTCTGTGGTAAAAAAAAACTAATTTAAGCCGAATGCATATATTTGGTTCAACTTGCTTCGCATATATAGATAAAACGAGTAAATTAAATATTAAAACCGATAGAGGTATATTTCTTGGATACGATAAAAACAGTCCAGCCAATTTAGTATTTTTTCCAGAGAAAAATAAAATAAAAAGAATCCGATTCACAGACATGTTTAATTTTAAAGACGAAACCCAGTCATATGAGGAGGATGAAATTATATTTCCTCAAATTATTAAAACAAATGAAGACAATAAAGACGACGGAGACGAGAGTATCCATGATGATGATGATAATGATGATGATGATGATGATGACGATGATGATAATTAAGTCGAAAAATATCCCAAAAGAAATAGAAAGCAACCCGATTTTTTTGTGATTGACAATATAAATGATTATCAAATCGACTATTGCTATTCCATTGAAAATATGCCAAAAAGCTTTAACGAAGTAATTAATGCAGAACATTGTGAAGAATGGAAAATGGCCATGAAAAAATAAATAGATACTTTGACCGAAAATCATACCTATACGGTAGTGCCTCTCCCAAAAGATAAAATGGAATGAAAATACAAGCACCAAACTTGCTCCACCCGGAAGCCGAGTGGCAAAGCCTGGATGGGTGAACCTCCTAGGTAATACTGTGCCAGTTTCTGGCAACACACCTGTCGAGCTAAGTCGAGAACAGATCTGGACTGGTACTTCTACTCAGGCCTCCAAGCAACCGAAACAGTGAGAAGGCAAATCCTACTGCATTAAAATAATAGGGAAGACAGATATTTAACATACTTCCCACCACAACATGAGGTGACACAAGGTCGGAAGGTGGAGTGATCAAGTCAGTACCCCTAAAGAAGGAGCTCTTTGGCCTAGTAAAAATTGATTGGGCATTCCCTGATAGCGAAGCCTCATACAGTAAATGATAAACTGACTCCACTGGAAAGCCGGGTGGCAAGGCCTAGAAAGATTACCTCCGATGTAATACTTAGGCTGCGTACCTCAGTCCGACTGGCCCTGCACCTGTCGGTCTGATTGTCAGGAACAGATTCTTGACTGGTACTTTGTACCCAAGTCTCCAAACAACTGAAGAAGCAAGGAGACTTATTCTCCTTCATTAAAAATAATGAGAAGGTAAATATTTACTTGTTGCTCACCTGAAGATGTGACACAATGTCGGAAGGTGAAGAATGTCAAGGTAGCGCCAATAAACGAGTGGCCTATCAAAAATTGCTTGAGTATCCCTGTCGACATTACCCGACACGGGCGCCTCAGACAACAAGCAATAAACTTACTCCACACGAAAGTCGGATGGCAAAGCCTGGAAGGGTGGACCTCTTATGTAAAACACAGGCGGCATACCTCAGTCCGATAGGTACTAGGCCAGTTTCTGACCTCTCACCTGTCGGGCTGATTATCAAGAACGGATTCTTTAGTACTTTCTACCCAAATCTCCAAACAACGGAGGCAGTAAGGACACTCATCCTCCAACATTAAAAGATGAGGAAGTAGGATTACAAAAATTGGAAGGTTCTATTTGTAAATAGGGAGTATAAGAACCTACCAATCAGAAACCGGAAGCACTTCATGCAATATAATGAATCACTTGTGAATTCTTACACTTAACTTTTGTCTTCGCTCGGGAAGGAACTTTGCTCTTTGTCACAGGACTTCTTCCTATTGTCTACCTACTAGAAACTCTATTTTTCGATTTTTCGTCTGCAAGTTTTTACTATTCAAAGCATCTCTGGATTGATACTACCATTTTGTTTGGAACAAGATTTCTCTCCTTTTCTGAAACTAAAATTGCCACAACTCAAAAGATATACGTACATCAAGAACAACCTGGTTGTAATTTTTCATAGATACAGCCATTACTTTGCTTTGTGCTTACATTTGACTTCCTCATACCAAGAACAGAGTATAGGGTCCTCAGAAAATACACCTATCTCAAACGCGATTGCATCAGGGAAGTCGTTTATGAAGATCAAAAAAAAATATATAGTTCCAAGTATCGACTCCTGCTACACACCCGCATGGATGAGATTTAGGGAGGGGTCTACGAACATCAAGAAAAAACCTGAATCTTTCCATTAGATAAGACATTGGGGGAGGGGTCAACCTTATCTGACCTTATTTCTGTTTATCTTTTGTGACCTTCTGGATTGACCTTGCCTAGTTTATAGCCTATCTACCTGCTAAGTTTTAACGAAATCTATTATGCAGGTCCTAAATCGATGGGGGACAAACAGAAAAACGGAAAGTTCGTTTTATTTATCAAATTCATCTAGTTTTCAGTTTCGGCACGTTATTGCGCAAAGCCGTTTGACTCCTTCTTTACGGGGTTGACCGCAGATAATTGTAATCACTAAAAATTTCATTTATATCAAGATGAAGTACATAAAAACTGACCTTGTGTCTCACTCAGTCTTATAATATGATGGATACTTGGTGTTAAAGCCTAACGTCGTAATTTCTCCTGACCGGATGGAGGACTGCATGTGAATTTGATATATTTCGGTCACCCATGCTGAGAATTGAACCTTCACCCTTCAGGAGGTTATCACTTTTACAATTAGCTTTTTCTAAGTACTCTAACCACTGCGCCACAGGTCAGAAAGTGAAATCGGTTTAAATCTCCCAAAAATTTGTACTAGAACTGTCCGCAAGGACTCGTGGCGCAGTAGTTATGGTTAAAGGACTTGGAAAAAATCAATTGTAAAAGTTATATTCTCCTGAGGTCTGAAGGTTTAATCCTCAGTGTGGGCGACCGAAAAATACAATTGCGAATTACTTGAGACCTCTATCCGGTCATGGCTGATGGGAAGAGAAGTAAATACAGATTTCTGTTCGAAAAACGGTCCAAATTCCCGAGTCCGACAGAAAAATTCTCGAGTTGGACAAGATACATTTGAAGAAAGTCGGAGATTTTCGGAGAAACGGTGTGAAAATGATAGCCAAGATGAGAGCAGTAGTCTGAAGAATCCAAATAAAACGAATAAATGTAAGTTGTTTAGATTAGCTAGCGTCTTGAACCACGGCGGGTATATATAATTCGCAAGCGAATTATATATACGTTTAAAATAACAAACTCATTTGATGCCGTTACATGTGTCACAAACGTTACATGTGTCACAAAGGTTACATGTGTCACAAACGTTGCTTGCATTACTATTTGCGACTGAGTAACTTTATACTGATTATCTGAAATATCGATCTGGTTTCTTCTTGCAAAATTTTAAATTAAAATAGGAAACAAGTGAAGCATGCATGCCCCCCCCCGTAAGTGCACAGTGAACGAGGCATAAAAAATGACTAAGTTCAGCATTTGCCCTCCCCATTTAGCCTCAAAAGTCCCCAGGGGATGTCAAATCCTAGTGTAAAATGAACAAACGGTGCAGTTTTAGGCCTTAACATATGTAAATTTTAGTTCTGCGCCATGCAAAAAAAAGAAATTACTAAGTCCATCATTTGCCCCCCTTATTTAGCCCCAAAAGTCCCCCAACGGCTTAACATATTTACATTTGAGTTCAGCACCATGCAAAACTGCTAAATAGACATACACAGAAAACTTTGGACAAATATTGTAAAATAGTCCCAAAAATGGAGTGTTTTTATTAGCCCTAAAAGAGCCCCATGGGGCACATCCAAGAGTTATCGCGAAGTATAGACAAACAAAATTATATAGAAATCAGTTAGTTACAACTTTTCAGAAAGTTTTATAAAAATCCAAGGCATCAATTTTTTTAATAAGCAGAAAAGTGTCAATTTTAACCATTTTAACCCGAAAGGCATCCTCGGGGGGGGGGAGTTTTCTCGGAAAATCCGTTCAGTTATTTTTTTACTCATATCATGTTTAATGTTTGGGCAAAATTTCAAAAATGTCAAGGCGTAGTTATTGAGAAAACTGCGGACAAGCGAACGGACGAACGGCCAAGGGTGAATTTACAGGTCCAACCTCCTTTTATCGGGGAGCAAAAAATTTTATAACAAGCACGTTTCGTGTGATTTATTCGCAAAATCCACTGAATCGTTCCAACAGAATATTACAAAAACATTGCATAATAATTGAGCAATGATAAATTGCACAAAACCAATAATCAGACGAACTAATTAATCACGAATTATATTCAAACGATGTTATCGCGTCATGCACAATTTGACATTATAGTTATGTTGACGGATGCTGTAAGATATTAATCCATGTTGACATGACGCTTAATTTTTGTGTGCGTCTATTTTATTGTGATTTCATCGATGCGAGTATATATATATATATATATATATATATATATATATATATATATATATAGTATTTTTATTTATATAGACAAATATTACATAGTCGCTACACTGGACATACTAATCTTCTTTCGGACAATTGATTCATAAAAAAAACAAAAGTTTCTCGTCAGGCGACAGAAATAAATAAATATAGTGTAGAGTTGAATGTAATAATCAAAGAAGAAAGCACCCGTGTGTGTGTGTGTGTGTGTGTGTGTGTGTGTGTGTGTGTGTGTGTGTGTGTGTGTGTGTGTGTGTGTGGCCTGGAAAAGCCACACGGAAGACAACGAAGCAAAAAAGCTCGAAGCTTATTTGGTTTTCATACATAAAGTAAATTTCACAGTGTACGAGGATTATTTTATACTGGGGCTATTCATAATCGTACCCTATTTCCAAAAGAAGGAATATATAACATATAAGAAATGTTTGGAATCAAGTCTCCCCTTGCTGTTATTTCAGGTCATTTGAAACCATAGCAGCAAGTTTGTTAGTCTCCCCTCCATCGAGGCCAGAGATTTTGGTATACATCTATATATATATAAATATATATATATATATATATATATATATATATATATATATATAGGTTACTAATTTACTTGAAACGTTACTCAATTTGTCTATACCAATCTTAATTGATTAATTTTTTTTCATTAATATTTTTTTATATTAAAAACATTTTTTTAAATTTTTTTTCAAAAATCCAAGCTCGATGAATACCTTTCTTGAGTACCAAAGTATATATAATACTTTTTATAAAAATCAACAGTAGGTTCTCTACAGTGCAATGAAGACTGCAATGCATTGTGGACTAACTCACTGGAGGGAGGCATATGAAGCTTCCTCCCTGTGCACCGCGATAGGTTCCCAACTAGAGCAGGCAATCGATTGATTTGGTTGAAAAAATGGGCTATTTCACCGATTTCGATGGTAATAAAAATATGGGAGGGTGAAACATTAGTTGATCGTGATTCAATCCCGGGCAACGTCGGGTTTCTCTGCTAGTTATATATATATATATATATATATATATATATATATATATATATATATATATATATATATATATATATATATATATAGTCATCAACATACAGTACTGTTTCGACTCGGCACGAATCAGTGCCCGTAAAAATTTTCTCAATTAAACATTTGCCCGTTGCTTACACTATCAAATCGCTTCGCTATTGTTTGCTGCTTTAAATATTTGGTTTGTTGATTCATGTGGCTTGTTGATTCTTTTAGCTGTTCTCTTATTAAAAGCAAAATGTATTTTAAACGTTTCTAAGCTGTAATTGAAAACGGTCAGCATACAAAACGGTAAATTATGAATGATTATTGCGAGCGATTCTTTTCGAGTGATTGTAAACGACCATTGCAAACGATACGCTGTAGGTAATTAATCGTCTATGATTACTAAATTACTTAAGAATTCTATGCAAGCAACAAATATAAACAATATTTTGCAACCGATCTATTTAAACGATTTCTTGTAGATGGTCATTATAAACGATTTTTAGACGGTCATGTAAACAATTTTTAGACGATTATTGTAAACGATTTTTTCTAGACAACTATAGTAAACAATTTTTAGATGGCCATTGTAAACGATTTTTGTAGACGCTAATTGTAAACGATTTTTAGACGGTCACTGTAAACAATTTTTAGACGATTATTATAAACAATTTTTCTATACAGCAATAGTAAACAATTTTAGATGGTCGTTGTAAACGAATTTGTAAACAACCATAGTAAGCTATTTATAAACAGTTATTGTAAATGATTTTTAGACGGCCATTGTAAACAATTTTTAGACGATTGTTGTAAACGATTTTTCAGACAGTTATGGTAAACAATTTTTAGATAGTCATTGTAAACAATCATTGGTGACTATTTATTAGCGGCCATTGTAAGCTATTTTTAGATGGTCATTGCAAACGATTTTAGACGATTATTATTTAGATGGTCATTATAAACGATTTTAGAGGGTAATGATTTTTAGCAAAAGACGCCAAACGATTTTTAGACGATTATTATTTAGATGGGCATTGTAAACGATGTTTGTAAACGACCATTGGTGCCTATTTATTAGCGATCATTGTAAACGATTTTTGTAAACGATTATTGGTGCCTATTTATTAGCGGTCATTCTAAACGATTTTTGTAAACGATTATTGGTGCCTATTTATTAGCGGTCATTGTAAACGATTTTTGTAAACGATTTTTGTAAACGATTATTGGTGCCTATTTATTAGCGGTCATTGTAAACGATTTTTAGGTGGTCATTGTAAACGATTTTTAGACAATTATTATTTAGATGGTCATTGTAAACGATTTTAGTCGATCATTGTAAACGATTTTTGTAAACGATTATTGGTGCCTATTTATTAGCGGTCATTGTAAACGATTTTTAGGTGGTCATTGTAAACGATTTTTAGACAATTATTATTTAGATGGTCATTGTAAACGATTTTAGTCGATCATTGTAAACGATTTTTGTAAACGATTATTGTAAACGCTTTTTTCTAGACAGCTGTGGTAAACAATTTTAGATGGTCGTCATAAACGAATTTGTAAACGAGCAATATAAACTATTTATAATTGATCATGTAAGCAATTCGGTGATTGTACAGAATTTTTAGACGGTCATTGTAAACGATTTTTAAGACAGTTATGGTAAACAATTTTTAGATGGTCATTGTAAACGATCTTTGGTGACTATTTATTAGCGGTTATTGTAAGCTATTTTTAGATGGTCATTGCAAACGATTTTAGACGATTATTATTTAGATGGTCATTATAAACGATTTTAGAGGGTAATGATTTTTAGCAAAAGACGCCAAACGACTTTTAGACGATTATTATTTAGATGGTCATTGTAAACGATGTTTGTAAACGATTATTGGTGCCTATTTATTAGCGATCATTGTAAACGATTTTTAGGTGGTCATTGTAAACGATTTTTAGACAATTATTATTTAGATGGTCATTGTAAACGATTTTAGTCGATCATTGTAAACGATTTTTGTAAACGATTATTGTAAACGCTTTTTTCTAGACAGCTACGGTAAACAATTTTTAGATGGTCGTCATAAACGAATTTGTAAACGAGCAATGTAAACTATTTATAATTGATCATGTAAGCAATTCGGTGATTGTACAGAATTTTTAGACGGTCATTGTAAACGATTTTTAAGACAGTTATGGTAAACAATTTTTAGATGGTCATTGTAAACGATCTTTGGTGACTATTTATTAGCGGTTATTGTAAGCTATTTTTAGATGGTCATTGCAAACGATTTTAGACGATTATTATTTAGATGGTCATTATAAACGATTTTAGAGGGTAATGATTTTTAGCAAAAGACGCCAAACGACTTTTAGACGATTATTATTTAGATGGTCATTGTAAACGATGTTTGTAAACGATTATTGGTGCCTATTTATTAGCGATCATTGTAAACGATTTTTAGGTGGTCATTGTAAACGATTTTTAGACAATTATTATTTAGATGGTCATTGTAAACGATTTTAGTCGATCATTGTAAACGATTTTTGTAAACGATTATTGTAAACGCTTTTTTCTAGACAGCTACGGTAAACAATTTTTAGATGGTCGTCATAAACGAATTTGTAAACGAGCAATGTAAACTATTTATAATTGATCATGTAAGCAATTCGGTGATTGTACAGAATTTTTAGACGGTCATTGTAAACGATGTGTGGTTTTATTAATTATTAATTAGACGGTCATTGTAAACGATGTGTGGTTTAAAATATAAATGCATTAATTTGCATATGAATGAATTGCGTTAAAAAAGAATGAACTAGAGAAAAGAGGGAGTCGACTGTTTGGCAGCAAAGGGGGCACGCCGAATTTAAGAAGTCATGCAAATGTCGTGGGAGTGCTGTCAATTATTTCTTTTTTTTTTTTAGATTAAATATTTTAATAAAATGCTCCCCCTCGAGATAAATACCCCCGACTAACTCGACAAGCTCCTAAATCCAATCCCTATACTCTCGTTTCCGTAGCTCTTCAATGTTTTAGTTTTTTTAGTTAAAAAAATAGGAGGTCTTACTTTTGGAACTACCCTCGTAAAATTAGCATAGCATTCAAGGCCCAACTAAGACCCCCTCTAAATGCTTACAGACTAGCTCACACGAGTACCTCTTCTCCTAGTGATATTACTTCAAGTAACTGTACTAAGTGTGATATTCCACCAGACCAGGTGAATTCTTATCATGGAATCCAGGAAAACCAAGCAAAAATCAAAAGAATAATAAACTCCAACTCCGACGTTGCATTCCTGTTTTACTGTCGTTTAAGAATATAAATGCACTAGCAGGCCGCCCGACATTGCCCGGTCGTAAAATACGCATTCAGTATGCAGTCATTACTAAAGAAAACGAATGGAAAGGTGAATTGAGTAGTTATTTTTAAAAAGAAATTATTTTAAATAAATAAATAATCAAATACACTTTAGTACTTCAGCAGTTTATAGACCATGCTGAAATAATACCATTAATATTTAGAAATAAACTCAGACGAGATTCCCGACGGACGCTAGCACAGGGAATCGTTTATATGCATGTACCCGGCATTGCCCGGTATTAAGCGGAATGTTAAATTCCTTTTAAAAAATAAAGTAAAAAACGGAAAGAAATTGAGACATGTGCATGCGAGTATTATGTTTTTTCCTAAGCAGTTTACATCTTGTAAGTAAAAAAGCTGAGATCGAAACCAAACCTAAAAAAAACAAATACGATAACCATTAGACCAGCTTGACACATTCTTTAAAAAGTGTTTTCAAACCTACTTATTCTTAATATAAGCAATATGTCATGTGACCGATTCGCGCATACGTATGCGCATTCATGAAACAGTTGACAAACAAATAAAAATCCGATGACCCCCCACGTACCAATTGTTACTCCTTAGCAGCCCTTTTCCCGGATGAAAACCTATTAAAAGTTTCCCACGTGTCTGAATACCCTTTATACCAAATTCCAAGTCTGTAGATCAAAAATTCGTTGAGTATATAGGTTGAGAAGTGTCCTCACATACACACACACATTCTCACTTTTACAGATACTTAGATTACTTAGACTATAAATGAATCAACTCGCGACCTTTGTTAACAGCTCTTAGTGGTCGAGGCACAGACGTTACGCCTGTTAGCTTTAGTACAGTGATACTCAATCGCTGTGCAGCAGCATGGACTCGATCTGCTAATGCTGCAACGGTTGATGTCGAGCTCCACAAAGCATGAAGGACAGACAATTACCGGCAACCTGAAATTGACCAACTTGCCATCTGTCTACAGGATGTTCGGAATCGCTCTGCCGCAGATTCATCGAGAGTCGATAGCGAAGGCAGAGCGTGACAAGCAGAGCAACAACAATCATCATCCCCTATTTTGATACCAAGAGATGCTGCGGCGACTATCATCCCGCAAGAGCTTTGCCACTGCCAAAAAGCTTCGGGTAAACAAAACCCGCGTCCTTCCGCCTGCGTTAGTGAAATGAATTAGTCAAAGACAACAACAAGGCTCTTCCGACACGAAAAGAACACACTTCACCAGGCTCTGAACTCCCCCCAGAAAGAGTGGGTAACACTTAACCAGGCTTGAGTGAAGCTTGCCAAAACATAAGACAACCTATACACGTGGAGTTATGTACAGGATGCTGGGTATCACTGCGGTGCCGATGTGCAGACTATCGCACACGGTATCATAAATTAGCTGTTTAAGAGAGGCATGCTCCAATGTGGATCAGAGGGATGCCTCGGACATTGCCCGACGATGAACGTAAAGATGATGAGTTGCGTTAAGAAGAACGAATTGGAAAGAATAGGGTGTCGGGTGTTTAGTAGCAAAGGGAAAATGCCGAATTTAAGAAGTCGTGCGAATGTCGTGGGAATGTTGTCAGTTTTTTTTTTTTTTTGTTTTTTTTGTTTTTTTTAGACTATAAGATGTTAGACGGTAATTGTAAATAATTTTTTCTAGTCGGTCATTGTAAATAATTTCTTAGATGATCATTGTAAACGAATTTTAAACGTCGTTATATCATCCTCCTAGGTTAGGGGCCTCCAAGGTTTTCAAACTGAGAAAGGGGGCATATTGTGTACTTTTGAAAGCAACGAGTGCTAAAATAAAAGGAAAATGACCTGACTGTGTTTTATACTATTTTGCTTATTAGTTTTGCTTTTTAATGAAACTGGTTCTCCAAAACCTAATTTTTAAAACAAATCTTTTTCACACATTTCCTTTTTTCTTCTTTTCTTTTTCTTTTTTTTTCTGAATATTTTAACGTTTTCCACAAGAAATCCGCGGGCCGGATTAAAAATTTATTTCATGAATCATTATTTCTTATCGGTGTTGCCAGACGTTGCAACTTTCTACACTATGCTACAGTCGCGTTTTTCCCAGCTTCCAAAACGCGGAGACGATATCTTTCGTACTAAATTGTCTGACTTTTCCTGTCTGACTCGCAACTCTAAACTACAACTGTACGTGTCTTTTATAAACTATACATTACGTCATTAGTACACGTAGTATTGAGATTACCTGATGTCATCACTAAATCATCGCTATTGTTTGTGTTTTAACATTTCATGTTAGCATTTCTGATACGTATTTCTAATATAAATATTTTATCTGTAAAAATACCTTTCGACTCAATACTTATTTTCTAAGCATTCTACTTTTCTAACATCGGCAACGGTCATAATAATAATAATAATAATAATAATCGGCCAAGTTACTTGGCATCCCCCGGCAGTGCTCTATATAACACTAGGCTATAACCCTTGGTTTGGTTTGGTTTTACGGCATATCAACCTTTTTCTGGTTATTTAATGCCAATTCCAGTTATTTTGGAAATAGTATTCATGTTGCATCCAGCTATTTTGTAGAAGGTTTTTATTCTTTAAACTTTTTGTATCTCCAATCGCTAGTTTGTAGTGTTTGGTTTGGTTTGGTTGTTTTATAATGGATTTTATTGTTTTTGTTCCCTGCCCTGCAGAGCATGAATGAGTTTTGTAATGAGAGAAGGACAGGGGGTTACATTATTAATGTTTGGTACATTTTAAGTTGGGAAACCAGTCAGGATTGGTTGGTTGGTTGTGTTTGTTTTACTGCATATCAACCCTTTTCAGGTTATTTAATGCCAAATCCAGTGATTTTGAAGAAATGTTTTTTAATAGAATATATATTTTTTTTTTTCAAGTCGGTTTCTATTTAACCCATAGTTGGGACCCTAACAGGTACTACCACTCCGGGTCAGAGTGGACCTGGGAGCAATAGTAATTAAAGGGTGGCTCCACATTCCCCAAAGCCCGCAAGCTGGGGCTTCACCATCGGATATAGTTTAAGGTCATATCCAGGACCACCAGTCAGGAAGTGAGGGAGATAGAAAGGGAAAGAGGAAATGAGAAGAAGGAAAAGGGGGGAAAAGGTGGGTCGTTTTTTATTATGGTTTTGCAGAAATGAAGTAGAAAAACAAAAAGCATCAATGTTAGGTGCATTTCGTCTCAGGAAGCCAATATCTTCAGACAACCTGATCTAGTAGCACTAGCCTAAAACTGGTTGCTTAGCTGTTAAGCATACGAGCAAATAAATAAAAGGGCGATGATTAAATTAGTACGAGCGCAGACTGGTGACTCGGTGTGCCGTGTTCGAATCTTGTAAGCTTCACTATTGATGCTGGCCGTTTTGTTTTTTTGTTTTGTTTTGTTTTGTTTTTTTTGGGGTTTTTTTTTTGCGTTGTGTTACGTGTGAGTTGCTGATGCTAAAAGATAATGGGGAAACCAAAAACAATTAAAATAAAATCAGGCATGTTGGGGATTATGTGTCTCCCATTGCGGGAATATTAGATACAAGAGTCAAAAAGTGGGATTAAAAAGCCAGCGCCCCTGAATAGGAGCACTATAGTCTGCAAAAAGTGACTGGATAGCCCTATCGACATTCATAAGTTCACGCGCCGAAGACGATTAGTACTTAATTTTAGAGGGTAGGATGACTGTGTAAACATGTGTGTAAGATGTCCTTTGATAAAACGAAAAATTAGAAAAACAGATTAAAAATAAAAGAAGAGCCATGAAATCGTGTCACTCCATAATAACATAAACTGGAATTTTAGGAAAATCTCCGTCCGTTCCATAAGAGCACCTGAACACATGAAAAAGAATTAAAAAAAAAACTACCTGGCAAATACACCCGATGAACAAAGTGCAAGAGAGATTCAAACAATTGTGCTTAAAAAGATGGCTATAATACTAAAAATAAATAATCTCTCGGTTGGAGTCTCTGAAATAGCGGGTACTGTCAGGTATCTGGTAGAATGTCCCATCCCCAGAAAAAAAAGTTTTTTAATAGAAAAGATAAGAAAAAAAGAACGATAATACTTTTCTTTGTTTCTTATAAAATGATGATTGCGGCCCGAATGCGTTTTTTTGTTTTTTTTTTTTGTTTTGGGGGGGGTTTTTTTGTTTTGTTTTGTTTTTGTTTTTTTGTTTTTTTTCATACATTTTGAAAATATTGAAGTCTCTTATCAGGGAAAGTAAACAACCTTTTATATCAAGTCAGTGCATGTGTGTGGGGGATGCTTTTTGTTTATTAATGTTTGTCTCGTGTGCATGATAATCTTCTCTTCTCAATCATCTCAAAGAGAGAAGGGGAAGATTGAGAGAGTTGGCTACCTAGAATTGCATATGACCAGCAACATACCGCAGTCAATGGCTATTTCAGGAACGGCATAGATTGTTGATTTTTGTGTCGAGTGTAGGTTATCAAAACGGAAACTTGTTGATAATTACGAATGTTGCATCATGCCCTGTGTAAAAGGTGAACCATTTTCGACACTTCTGCAGGACAGTGACATATCAGCAACAGAGACGAGTTATCGACCCCTGCTCTTCGAAAGAGAAATGATGTCTAGCGTCGGCCATTATATGAGCCTTAAATATTAACAAGTGTTTACGATAACGCAAAAATATATAATAACGAAATAAATAACACAAACATATATGAAAATCGAAACATTTATTGTATAAAAAAATGTATGAAAATATAATTTTAATGTACTAATTCAATTCAATGGGTGATTCATAACTTTAAATAAAAAATAAAAAATATGATTAAAACATGAAACATTTATAGATTGTTTTTAGAATTGTTTGTTTTTGTTTTTGTTTTTGTTTTGTTTTTTACAGTAAGGTTATATGAAAATGAATCAAAATATAATTTTAAAAACATGAAACGTTTATAAAGGTTTAAGAATAAATTTTTAGGGTTTCATTTTGTACAGTACGGTTATATAAAAATGTATCAAAATATAATTTTAGTTTGAACGAACTTTTAGAAAAGGAAGAGTTATATCAACCCTTCTTCTTTGGCTAACAAGCGACATCTGTCAGCAATTCTTGAAACTAAAATACACACATTCGCCTCATGTCACTGACATGCAGAAGTGCCACAGTCTTACCTTTGTAGCCGCACACAAGAACTGGGATTCGTTACAAAGCTTGCCCAGGGAAGATGGTTGACCCGGTCCACTCTCGAGTGCAGTTTCTCGGCCGATTTCGTCCTTTGTAATCTCTTCCTCCTCATCCGAAAAGAAAATCGTGCAATCCTCGTTTTTAGAATTGTCGCCATGACAATGTTTCCCCTGTCCGAACTCGATGCGATCTACGAGTTTCTGTATTCCTTCGGCGCTTAGAGTGTGTTTATCTCGGCTGCCATATCTCGACACGAGGGCGTCTACATATACAGACGCGCGACGATGAGCAGCGTCCAAGTAACTGGTTGATACACAACAGGTGAGAATCGACAGCGCAAGAAATGCTATAAAAACGTGGTGAAGACTAGGAAGCCGGAAACGGTATCTACAAGACATTTGTATTGTGAAGATGGGAGAGAAATGGTTATATGAATATATGTGTATGGTGTAGTCTGTAACTTGGTTGTGTTGTTTCGTAGCTCCGTTTGTGTCCAGTTGTTTTTAAGGGTACAAATTCAAGGAAAATAAAGAGTTAGATAGTTTGCTTTTGCTTTTTTTTTTAACTTTTTTGTCTCTACTTGTGCTTTTTTGTTGTTTTTTTTTTTCTTTTTACTTTTTGTGCTTTTTTGTTGTTTTTGCTGTTTTTTAACTTGTTTTTTTTTAACTTTTTTGTTTATGCTCGTGCTTTTTGCTGTTTTTTTTTAAGTTTTTTGTCTATGCTTATGCTCTTTTTGTTGTTTTTTGTTTTGTTTCGTTTTTTTTAAGTTTTTTGTTTATGCTTGTGCTCTTTTTGTTGTTGTTGATGTTGTTGTTGTTGTTGATGATGATGTTGTTGTTTTTGTTGTTGTTGTTTTGTGTTTGTTTTTTGTTTGTTTGTTTTTTGTTTGTTTGTTTTTTGTTTGTTTTTTTGTTTGTTTGGGGTTTTTTTCTGTCTTTTTTAGATCGGATACTTTTCTCGGGTTTCTAGATTTTGTCGCGTTAAAATAGCGTTATGTCGTTAATTGAATTATATGTATTTATCACGGAGCAAAAATAAACACGTGTTCAACGGCAAATAAAGCACAAACTGATTATCGTGCACACGAGACAAATATTAACACAAAAAAAAACATAAAGAAAATCCATGTGCTACGCTGACTTGATACAAAGTGTAAAGTTTACTTCCCCTGATAAGAGACTTCAACATTTTCGTAGTGTGTGAAAAAACGCATTCGGGTCGCAACCATCCTTTTATAAGAAAAAAGTGGACTATCGTTCTTTTTTTATCTATTTGTTTTTGGATAGGGCATCCTACCGGATACTTGACAGTGCCCGCTATTTCAAAAACTCCAGCCGACAGATTTTTTATTTTTCGTATTCTAATCATCCTTTCAAGCGCAATTGTTCGAATCTCTCTTACACTTGGTTCACCGGGTATATTTGCCTGGTAGTTTTTAAAAATTGTTTTTCATGGGTCCAGGTGATCCTATGACTACTGGAATGACGGAGATCATCATTCCAGTTTATGTTATTATGGAGTGACACGATTTCATAGTTCTTTTGTAAAAATCGGTTTTTCTAATTCTTTGTTTTATCAAACAACATCTTGCACACGCATTTACACAATTACCCTACATATATTTATAATAAAGATCAAGGTATATATATATATATATATATATATATATATATATATATATATATATATATAAGTGAACGTGTCTGTGTGTCTGCCTGTGTGTCTGTGTACCTTTCCCTACGCAATAACTCTGTCAATTTTAAATCTCGACATTTGATATACAGGGTACTGAGATTTGGGAAAATCTATGTGATCGGTTTCTGGCCAGATATTTGGCTGTTAAGGGGTCAAAGTTCAAGGATTTGACCTTTGAGAACTCTACCAAACGCCTCCGTGAATTTTGGGTATAAACACTTGAAATTTTAGATATCGGTTCCTTGGACATGGATCTAACTTAATAACTTTATTTGAGCCCAAAACTGTAAATGTTAAGAGGTCATAATAGAGGTTAAAGTTAAAAAAAAGTTTACCCTTGCGGTCTCTATCAAATTTCTCTGACAATTTCTGGTCTAAACATTTGAAATTTTACATAAAGGATATTCAGAGATAGGGCAAGCTTTTTAATTGGTTTAAGTCGAAAATTTGAGCTACCAATATATAAATATATGTATGTATGTTTGCATGTCTGCCTAAAACTTTCGACAGAGGCGACGGATTCCCACATCGTTTTAAAGCTCGATCCTTCAGACGACAAATACCGAAAAATTGGCTAAAAACATTAATTTCTTCACCCACAACTTGGCACTTTTCTACAGGGAATGGTCGCTTTTTTCGCCGATAATTTCGAAAGTCATCCCCTCTTTTCGATTGTCTAGCCTACGTCACTTCGGGTTTGGTGGTGGTCGTAACAGCAAAGACTTCACATTTTTTCCCCGTTCTTTTCCTCCTTCGCAGTACGGGTTCGAGCCTGCCTTCCTACTACCACTTTTTTTCTTTTTAATTTTTTGCTCAACACACACCTCCAAACACCCGGGAAACGCGGGGCACCCATGCTAGTATATATATATATATCTATATTTTTATAAAGTAATAGGGTTCGTGTGTTTCTGTCTGTGTGTACAGCTCTCCATCATCAACGAAATATAAAGGAGGTAAGAGGGTAGATCTCTCCTGGTAGAGAAACATTAGAACCCATTTTAGGATGTTTCTGTTATAGGAGACATAAGAATCTTTGCCTAATTTCTTTATATACTAGTCTACAAACCACCCCCATATCGAATGACTTATGCTCATTTGCATATCACATTATATTAAATCTCTTTAACTAATTACCTCGACCTTATTACATATTGGAAATATTCTAATCATTTCAACTGTACTATTTACAAAATCTATTTAACATTTAATTATTTAATATATTTTCATTTAATTTTATATTCGATTTATTTCACTTTACGTATATTATCAAAACAATTCATTGGCGAGGAAAGCTTTATGTTTTGGGATTGTATTGAAAATGTAATGGAAATTTCAATTTCGTTCCGTTTTAATCTTTTATATTTTACTTGCCAATATAATTGAAAGAATACAATTCAACTATCGTAATTTTATATAAATAAACAAAAACAAATATTTTAAAATAAAACTTTATTAAAAAATAAATAATTTTATTTTTAAATGAAAAAAATCAATTTAGTAAAATAATTGTATTAAACACCCCCAGCCTTGTCAGCAAACCTGTAAACCTATAAAAGTTAACATTTCGAATGTAAACAGTGATTTTTCGATTTTGTTAGCGCTTGCCGCAATTAAAGACAATTAAAACGGAACTAACTTTATTTCCATTCTATTTTTAAACAACCCCCAAAACATAACGCTCTCTTCCAGTTATAGCCAATTTTTTTTTAATTAAATAAAACAGGTCAAAAGAAACAGATAGGCGCATTTTCTTTTACATTTTTCTTACAACCATTGTCATTTAACCAACTGCAAGATACCGTTACTTTTGTGGGGTTGTTTTGAAAATGGCACAGAGATTATAATTTCGTTCCAATTTAATCTTTCTGGTCGAGCCTATTTCGAAAGCCTGTCTTATCATAGATTTGAACTACAAATAATTTATTACATTTTGATTATTACTATCTTAAGACTTAAAGCTTATATTTATTTCATTTTTCTATTTATATATTGAATTAGTTATTTCCAGTCTTATTTAAACTTAGTGCTTTCTTTAAACCGGATGAACCTTTTATAAAAAATATGAGTTTAACGTAAAGAACACGAACAAGGTTTTATTCAACTGAATTTCTTCCAGTTTACTAACAAAATATATAAATTTAAAAGAGATATAAATAATAAAATAAAAAGGTTATGTAATTTAAAAGAAATACACGTACTCACAAAAGCAGAACTTTTTTTACACATTTTTTTCTTTAAAACCATAACAATGAGACTAACAATTACCTAGATCTTAGTAATTATTTGTTTTAATAGAACTGTTTTAATTGTACTGTTTACTTAGTTAACCTAAGTTGGTATTACATTTATTTTACATTTACTTTTTTTTTAATTATTACTTTTAGACTGTGACGTTTACACCCGGAAGTAATGAGTCACACGTAGGTCGCTTTTATTCATTCCCTTTTGGTCAAGATCAAAGTGTAGTATCTGTTCTTCAGATGCTGCATTTCATTTTCTTGTTCTCTTTCGGTGGAGGAGAAATCCTTCACGACTGAGACAATTTTTATTTTTGTACCTTTTCTCCACGTTAAAAAACGACCCTGGTGTCTAACTCTGTCCCGTGGGGAGGCATAGTAAATAGGTACAATATAATTGTTTATAATTGTACTATTCAGAAATATTATTTATAGTTTGTCCATTTCAGTTAGTATACATTACCTTTACGCTTAATTAATTTACAATCAATAATATCGTTAAACAATTCCGTTTAAAACCGAAATTATGCCACCCAAACGAAGTAGAAACGAAAGTGAGGAAGAAAGAATGGAAAGATTGGAAGCTAATAGACTAAGAGTTGCTGCAATTCGCTCTAATGAAAACAATTCAGATAGAGAAAGACGTCTAGAACTTAACAGGATACGTCAAAGAGAAAGGAGAGCAAGACTGTCAGATTTGGAAAGAGAAACCCAACGTGAAGCTGACAGAACTAGACATGCTGTAAGGCGGTTAAATTCATCACAAGATGAAATTCAAGAAAGGCAAAGATATGCACTGGAAAGAGAAGCAATATTACGATCGAATGAATTATATGAGGTAAGTAGACGTACACAAGGTCAGTTGAGAGTGGCTCAACGACATCAGAATGAATCGGAAACCCAACGAAGCTTTCGCCTATACCAAGGGCAACAACGAGAGGCTGCATGGAGAGAGAGTATGACTTTGCCCCAGCAATTGACAGAAAACGAGGCAGCTAGACAACGAATGACTGCTTTGAGACACCATGAAATAGAACACTGCAATAGAAAAGGATTGCTCTACAACAAAAATGACTCTCTCACTACAGCTGATATAGGAAAAATGGACAAAGTATGTCAACATTGCTCAGCTGTAAAATTTAAAGGAGAAACCCCTGGTTGTTGTTGTTCTTCTGGCAAAGTTGTGCTTGATAGCTTTCCACCACTGCCTCAGTTGCTTCAAGATTTGCTCTCCGGCAATGGTACCATCTCTAAAGATTTTCTGCAAAATCTACGCAGTTATAACAATTGTTTTGCAATGACATCATTTGGTCACAAAATTGCGGCAGTACATGGGTGGAATCCTTCTTTTAGAATTCGAGGCCAGGTTTGCCACCAGATTGGGAGTCTTTTACCACCTGAAGATGAAACAGCAAAGTTTATTCAAGTCTACTTCTTGGATAGTCTGGAAGAGGAACTACATAATCGGGGACGTGACAGTAGACTCAATAGAGACATTCTCCAAAGTCTGACTGAATTTTTACATGAGAACAACAGCTTCATTTGTCAGCTGAAAACAACAAAGGAGAGGATTGAAGAAGAACACTTGGTAGAACATAAAGTTGTCATAAGGGAAGACCGAAGGCCGCAAGAAGAGCATCCACGGCGATTCAATGCTCCAACAACAATGTATGAGATTGGAATATTAATGGAGAATGAACCAACAGCTAACCGGGATATTGTCTTGCATTTTAGAAATGATACATTAAAACGGATCTCCGAACTACATCCCCTCTACGATACTTTAATGTACCCGTTAATGTACCCCTATGGTTCTCCATCTTACAACATCTACATGAAGGCATCCAATGGGCGAAAAGTTACCCAACAGCAATTTTATTCGTACCATTTAATGACTCGGCCTGGAAACTATTTTCTCTGGTACCGAAGGCTATTTCAACAATGGCTGGTGGATGTGTACTGCAAGATTGAAACAGAACGTTTACAGTTCCTGAGGCGTGAGCAACAGACCCTGAGAGCTGACAATTATAGCAACTTGAGAGATTCAATTCTTAGGGAGGATGGGAATCCAGAACAGTTTGGTCAACGAGTTGTACTTCCGGCAACTTATACAGGAGGCCCTCGATACATGTTTGAGCGTCAAAGTGATGCCATGGCATATGTTCGGCGAATGGGCCGAGCCGACCTCTTCATCACGTTCACAACAAATCCAAAGTGGACAGAAATTACAGAAAATTGTCTTCAAGGGCAAGACCCTCAGGATCGTCCAGATATTGTTGCCAGGGTTTTCAGGCAGAAGCTAAAAAAGTTACTTGAATTTATTAAAAAGGGAGGATTTGGCAGGTTGAGGGCTTTCCTGTACAGTATTGAATATCAAAAAAGAGGACTGCCGCATGCACACATCCTCACCTGGCAGGCCCCAGAGGACAAACTTCTACCAGAAAAAATGGATCTCTGCATATCTGCAGAGATCCCTGACAAAGAGGAAGATCCTGATCTTCATGCTAAAGTGATGGCACATATGGTGCATGGACCTTGTGGACCATTTAATCCAAATTGTCCATGTATGATTGACAACAAATGTTCCAAAAAATACTCAAAAGAATTTCTTCAATGTACCGAGCAAGGCCAAGACTCTTACCCCAAGTACAGGCGAAGAAAACCAGAAGATGGAGGCCAGACTGGTACAATAAGGATGAAGAGAAATGGTCGGTATGTTAATCAAGAAATAACAAACCAGTGGATTGTTCCGTACAACAAGGTCCTCCTTCAGCAGTTCAACGCTCACATTAACGTAGAAATTTGCAGCTCGATCCAAAGCATCAAATATGTCCTCAAATACGTGAATAAAGGATGTGATCAAGCAGTGTTTGAACTACAAAGAACTGATGGAGCAGCTAACCAACAAGGCCAAGTACAAAGTCACATTGTGGATGAGATCCAGCAGTTCCAGAATGCAAGGTATGTCGGCAGTTCAGAGGCGGCCTGGAGGATATTGGAACATCCCATCCATGAACATTTCCCCCCAATTGTACAACTTTCTGTTCATCTTGAAAATGGGCAGCATGTCATGTTCTCAGCTGATACTGCTCTGGAACGAGCCCAAGGTCCACCGCCTGCCACAACTTTGACAGCATTTTTTCAACTCTGCCATGAGGATGACTTTGCAAGGGGTCTCAAATACGTAGAAGTCCCTGAGTTTTACACTTGGAACAAATCGACAAAGAAATGGATGAGAAGAATGCGTGGGGTACAAGTTGAAGGTACTGAAAATGATGATGTATGGAAGGCACCATGCATTGGGAGAATCTACACGATTAGTCCAAAAGCAGGGGAGTGTTATTTCTTACGCCTGTTGCTCAATGAGGTTGCTGGTCCAACTTCATTTCAAAATTTGCGAGCATACAATGGTCAGGTGTTTGAAACATACAGAGCAGCGTGCCTTGCTCAAGGCCTTCTAGAAAATGACCATCACTTGCATCAAGCAGTAGGAGAGGCAAGTGCCACTCAATCACCTTCAAATTTGCGAAGCCTATTTGTGATAATTTTAACAGCCTGTGAGCCAAGAAATCCTCTTGAGATCTGGATGGCTTTTCGTGATGTAATATCTGAAGACATTCTTCACAGATACAGGCAAGAAGTTAACAATCCAGAAGCAGATTTTAATGAGGACATCTACAATAAAACTCTTTGTCTAATTGAAGAAAAAGTTCTCCTTATGTGCGGTCAACCATTGGCAAGCTATGGATTACCTGCACCAACGCAAGGGAGAGATGAAAGACTCGCGAGAGAGTATCAACGTGAAGTTATTTATAATCTTGAAGAACTTTCCCTACAAGCAGAAAATATGCAAGAAAAACTGACCGATTCTCAAAGAGAAGTTTACAATTCATTCATGGCAATGTTGGAAGCACAAGGTGAAATGAACAAAAACATGATGTTTCTTGATGCTCCAGGTGGTACGGGCAAGACTTTTGTAATCAATTTGATCCTTGCAAAGATTAGATCCATGAGAAAGATTGTGCTTGCAACAGCATCCAGTGGCATTGCTGCTACTCCACTACAAGGTGGCCGCACTCTTCACAGCACTTTTAAAGTACCCTTGGATACTCATCGAATGGATCAGCCAGTTTACAAAATTACTGGTAACTCAGCCTTGGCAAATGTAATTAGAGACACCTCTGCAATCATTGTAGACGAAGCCCCAATGACGCACAAGAGTGCTTATGAAGCAATTGACCGAACACTGCAAGACATCACAGGAAACAAGAATCCCATGGGTGGCATTCCAACCTTATTTTGCGGTGATTTCCGTCAAATCCTCCCAGTGGTTAAAAATGGCACAAGGGCTAACATTGTCAATGCAAGTTTGAAACAATCCTATCTCTGGAGGCACGTTATAGTGAAGAGACTGACTACTAATATGAGAGCCTATATCTCTGATAACACAGCTGCAGAAGACTTCTCAAAATTGCTTCTCCAAATCGGTAATGGTCAGTTTCCTATCACTTCTTCACCTGACACAATTAAGATTCCAACTGCGCTTGGTAAATGTGTCGGTAATCAGAAGCAACTGAAAGACAAAGTGTACCCAGACCTGCAAAACAATTGAAAATCACCGGATTGGCTTGCTGAGAGGGCTATTATTTCGCCATTAAACAGCAATGTGAATCATTTGAACAATTCAATAATGGATGAATTTCCAGGAGACACAAAGCAATACAAGTCAGTTGATTCGGCTACTAATGAATATGAAGCTGTTCACTACCCTGTGGAGTTTTTAAACTCTTTGGAGATATCTGGAATGCCTCCACACATTTTAAATCTCAAAATTGGATCGCCAATCATAATTCTTCGATCCTTGGAACCACCAAAAACAACAAACGGAACCAGATGTGTTATCACCAGATTGCACACCAATGTACTTGAGGCCACCATTTCCTGTGGTCCCTACAAAGGCGAAACCGTTCTACTGCCAAGGATCCCCTTAGTTCCATCGGACTCAGAACTTCCATTTAAATTCCGGAGACTCCAATTTCCTGTGAAGGTGTGTTTTGCAATGAGCATAAACAAAAGTCAAGGTCAGACATTTAACACCATTGGCGTAGACTTGACATCAGACTGCTTCAGTCACGGTTTGTTCTATGTCTCCATCAGCCGGACAGGAAGTTCAGAAAAACTCTACATTCTGGCTCCAAATCAAAGCAGCAGAAATGTAGTTTACCCTGAGGCTCTTCAGTGAAAAGTTCGAGAAATGGATATGAGGAAAAACTGACATGATCTGATTGTGGTAAGTTTTTAGTATTGAATGTGCAAGATAAAATTTAAGCAAGAGTTGAAAATTACTTCAATGAAAAATTTACTATGTAACATCAAGTAACCTTCCTTTTTGATGAAAATGTTTTGTGAAGTTCCTGATTGAATTTCAGTCACTACAAGAGGTAGTTAAAATGTTAATCACCTTATGCAATCGTTGCTCTTACAACATCAACTTACTGGAAAGGTGCCCACAGATTTTGGTACCCGAGTGCGCAACAAAGCTCCGTGCGAAGCACGGGTATCTTTGCTAGTATATATATATATATATATATATATATATATATATATATATATATATATATATATATATATATAATATTTTTATTTATATAGACAAATATTACATAGTCGCTACATTGGACATACTAATCTTTCGGACAATTGACTCATAAAAAAAACCAAAAGTTTCTCGTCAGGCGACAGAAATAAATAAATATATTGTAGAGTTGAATGTAATAATCACAGAAGAAAGCACCCGCACGCGCGTGTGCGTGTGCGTGTGCGTGTGTGTGTATCGTGCGGTCTACAACTTATCTTCAGATGGGATCTGAGAGAAAGAGAAATTAAAGATGGCAGCCATGGATTTATAAGGTGTAGTATTGTGGAATCTCACGAGATCTCATCTTCCATTGCACACGTATGCACATGGAATGGGGTCAGTTTTCTAATAAAATGCCTGTTGGCAGAGGCAGTGGGGAGAACACGTGCTGGAAGTTGAGAGAGAAAATTGTCAGTGACGAATTCTAGCTGAACTTTTGCTTATTGTATTTGTTTTATCATTTTGCTGTTTACCAGCCCATTTAACTGCAAGCTATTTCGGCATAATGGGGGACAAGTTCGACCTTAAATTAATACCAGAATTCAACGGCTCGACCCTGGTACTTGACTGGGTGGAGAAGGTGGAACTACATTGCCTATTGTCTAGTGTGAAGAACATTGAACACGTGGTTCCTCTACGTCTGTCCGTCGGGGCTTTCTCGGTATATCAACAGCTTAGTCTTGAGGAAAAACAGGATTATGAAAGGATCAAGGCGGCATTATACAAGGCGTTCACTATCGACCCCGTCACTGCTTGGGAGCAATTTGAAGCAAGAACCTTGCATCCCAGCGAAACTATCGATGTTTATTTGGCCGAGCTGACAAAGTTGACGGTGTGGTTTGATGGCCTGACTGAGTGGGCATTGGCTCTCAACTGGAGCAAAGCAACTCCTGTGTGCTAGCTCAAGCATAGCTTCATTGTCCCTTAACGACCTGGTAGACCAGGCCAGGACCGTGATGAAGAATACTTATGAGATGAGAGAACCGGTAGTTGCTGCTGCACAGCCCGCATCAAGTGATGATAGTCATGTGTTATAGGTGCAATGGCCAGGGCTACATTGTGAGGAACTGCCGGTGGCGACTGACAGCCATTCGCTGCTACCGATGTAATAAGACTGGTCATATGGCCTGGGATTTTTCGGGGAAACGGGGTCGAGGACAAGGTGCCAGCGTCGACCTCTTCCCCAAACAGAAATTAGACGAGGCGCTTCCAACCATCCAGGTCTATGTCAATGAGACATTGTGCTCAGCACTCCTCGACTCTGGGTGCTCTTGCACCATTGTGAGTGCGGACCTTTGCCACACTTGGAAGAAGAAGACTACTAGAGTAACCACTCTCAGTGGAGCGACGTGGACATGTTGCGGAGTGGGCGCATCGAAGCGCTGGTAGTACTCGAGAAACCGCTCAGCTTTGACCTGCTTCCAGGCTATGATGCCATCAGAGCCCTAGGTGGTGCTCACATAACGCAGACGGGGGCGATACAGTTTCAGGGGCAGGTTCCAGTGTGTGCTGCTTTGAAGATTGATCAGCCAGACTTTATTGTCGAGTTTAACTAGCAGCAGAAGGCTTGGACAGCTGCGTGGAAGTGATCGGAAAACCAGGAACCAGCCAAACTGCGAAATGAGGTAACAGAGTACCATGTTCCCAACCAAATGAGGCTTGCATATGAAGAGGAACTTCGTGATTGGATCAAGGATAGCTGGTTAATTCCCTACCTCTATGAGAAACTTGGACCTCCCAGAGGCCTGATTCCGCTGATGGCGGTCGTTCAGCACAACAAAGCAAAGGTGATGCCAGTGATGGACTACTGTGAACTGAACGCGCATGTTGATGCGTTTACGGCAGATGCTGACGTTTGTGCCCGCAAGTTACGAGAGTGGCACCAGCAGGGTTCCAATGTGTCCCTGCTGGATCTAAGAAAAGCATACCTGCAGGTTCGAATCAGTGAAACAATGTGACCATTTCAGATGGTAGTGTTTGCTGGCAGGAGGTACTGCCTTACCAGATGTGGCTTCGGGCTGAATGTAGCACCCCAAATAATGAAGACAATCATTAACGCTGTGTTGTCACAGGAAGAAACAATAAAAGATGGGACATCGACGTACCTTGATGACATATATGTGAACAAAGACATTGTGTCATCATCACGTGTGAGAGCCAAACTGGCTGAGTTTGGTTTGACGTGCAAGGACCCCAAACGTTTGGAGAATGACGTTCGTGTTTTGGGCCTGAACGTTTGACAAGAGCGAGGGATTTTGAAATGGAGGCGCGGAACTGCAGTTTCTGAAGTGCCCGATATCTTCACGAGGCGAGCAGTATTCACCCTGTGTGGAAAACTTGTGGGGAACCTATCAGTGTGTGGATGGACTCGCGTGGCAACAGGCATCATCTGGGATGATGAAACAGCTGACGATCTGTTGGTTTGCATGGTGAAGGAGACCATCGCAAGGGTAAAGCAGGATGACCCTGCTAAAGGTGATTGGTGCATGCAGGAAGACAAACTGAATGTGTGGGTGGATGCGAGCTCTCTGGCAATTGGTGTGCTGTTGGAGAAGAACAGTGCAGCAATTGAGGACGCCTGCTGGTTGCGACCGGCGAATGATATCATATCAACTTGGCAAAGCTCGATGCGGTGATAAAAGGTACTCCAGTGGAAAGTCAGAAAATTACACATACACACAGATTCACTATGCGTGTACCACTGGATATCAGACACACTGACAGGCAAGACTAGGGTGCGCACTAAGCCAGCCAGCAAGGTGCTGATCAGACGGAGGTTGGGGACCGTAAAAAAGCTGGTAACAGAGTACAACCTGTCTGTGGATGCGGTACTGGTCACTTCAAATTGCAACCTTGCTGATAGGCTCACTCGGGTGCCACAGAGATGGTACGACACCATGAAGAAGAAAGCCGAACCAGTACCATTATGTGCCGCCTCTATTGAGGTGACAGATGAAATCAGGAAGATACACCACCTCAGTGGACACCCCGAAGTGAGACAGACATGTTATTTTGCGCAGTTGTCCAATCCGTCGGTGTCCAAAAGTGCAGTGAAAGCGGTAGTCAAGGAATGCCAAACATGCCAGTCAATCAACCCCGCCCTGGCAGTAAGGTCAGCTGGGAGTAGACACAACTTGGAGCTGACTAGGTATGGACATAACCCACTACGGCAGCAAGCAATTCCTCAACCTGATTAATTGTGAACTGACAAGGTTTGCAATCTGGTGCCCGTTAATAACACAGGATTCCTCCAGTGTCATCCGTGAATTGGAGTCCGTATTTTATGAAAGGGGGCCGCCTGAAGAGATCCTCACAGAAAATGACACGGCCTTCTGCAGTGGGAGTTCAGACGTTTCGTAGACAAGTGGGGGATCCAGCTCAGACTCAGATATGCATATGTACCAAGTGGCAACGGCATAGCAGAGCGGTGCCATCGAAGCGTGAAGAGGATCGCAGCAAGAAAACAACGCATGATCGCAGAAGCCATTTATAGATATAATTCAACTCCAAAGAATGGCATGACTGCTGCAAGCGCACCCACCAATGCGATCCATTGCTATCGAGTGCGCATCAAGGACATTGACACCCGTCTGCCTGATCGGCAAGAAACCCAAGGGCCGTATGAGTTAGGGGACACTGTTTAGGTGAAGCCTCCCAATAATCGATGCACCAACAGTTTCAAAGAGGGTGAATCACTGGCATCATCTAGGTAGAGTTCTCAAAGGTCAAATCGTTGAATTTTGACCCCTTAACAACCAAATTTCTGGCCGAAAACCGATCACATCGATTTTCCCAAATCTCAGTACCCTGTATATCAAATTTCGAGTCTGTAGACTGAAAATTGACAAAGTTATTGCGAAGGAAAATGTACACAGACAGACAGACACACAGACACGTTCGCTTTTATAGATATATAGATATACTAGCATGGGTGCCCGGCGTTGCCTGAGTGTTTGGAGGTGTATGCTGAGTAAAAAAAATACAAAACAAAACAAAAAGGTCAATTTTTTAACTTTGAGACCTATTACGACCCCTTAACAATTATTGTTTTGGGCTCAAATCAAGTTATTAAGTTAGATCCATGTCCAAGGAACCTATATCTAAAATTTCCAGTGTTTAGACCGAAAATTGTTAGAGGAGTTTAGTAGAGTTCTCAAAGGTCAAATCGTTGAACTTTGACCGCTTAACAGCCAAATTTCTGTCCGAAAAACGATTACAAAGATATTCCCAAATCTCAGTACCCTGTACATCAAATTTCGAGTCTGTAGACTAAAAATTGACACAGTTATTGCGTAGGGAAATGTACACACACAGACACTCACACAGACACGTTTACTTTTATATATATATATATATATATATATATATATATATATATATATATATATATATATATATATATATACTAGCATGGGTATTTTGAGGTGTATGCGGAGCAAAACAAAAAAAAACGGTCAATTTTTTTTTACTTTGACCCCTATTATGACCCCTTAAAATTTATTGCTTAGGGCTCAAATAAAGTTATTAAGTTAGATCAATGTCCAAGGAATCTATATCTAAAATTTCACGTGTTTAGACCGAAAATTGTAGGAGGAGTTTGGTAGAGTTCTCAAAGGTCAAATCGTTGAACTTTGACCCCTTAATCGCCAAATTTCTGTCCGAAACCCAATCACATCGA